>NW_017259205.1:402314-402848 GCF_001594045.1 Atta colombica
ATATATATATAAAATATATATAAAATAGATAATGTGATCCCAGCGCATGCACAATTAATCACGGTAAAGATAATAAACTCAATAATAGGGGACAAACTTTTACTATTAACATCTCGCTTTAAGAATCTGAAACTTCTTTCTGTCAGACTCTTTCTGTCGTATTCTTTCGTTTCATGCAAAAATGCATCGAATGAACATAATTTCATTGAAATTAGAAGTGAGGAAGGGGTTTTAATTACCACTTGAATAATTTTCTTGAGCTCAGAATTACAAATTTTGAAGGTCGATCTCACCTTCTGACTAACCTAATCGATCGATTAAGTTAATTGCCGGCTCTGGGGACCCTCGATTGAGGATGCGGTCCATTTGATGTTACTAGAGATCCTCAAGTAATCTGGCCACGGAACAAATATGGCCGAAATACTTTGCTTTATATTGCAGAGAGTATATATAGCTGCGTTCGGCAATACAAATTTGACTTTTCTTTCGCTTTTATACAAAATAAATGCGTTTATAAAAGTTTTATTATATTTT
>NW_017259205.1:402948-409414 GCF_001594045.1 Atta colombica
ATTTTTTTATTTTATTGTATTAATATTATATTGTTATATTATATTTTTAAATTTTTTTTGATATAATACGCTTTCAGCCATTACGCATACGTGCGTAATATGCCCCAATTGTATCAATTTCTAAAGTAAGGCAAATGGAGCATGCTCTTAATTGATTCATGGAGTATGCTCTAATGCGACGTGAACGTATTGAAGTGTTGGGCATATTGGAGCGTGCGACTAGATGTTCGCGTTGAACATACTCCATGGATCAATTAAGAGCACGCTCCATTTGCCTCACCTCAGAAGAGGTTCGCGTCACATGCTCTAACATGCTCCCATCATAGCTCCTACTCACTCCAATGCATTCATTAAAATGAATAAGAACTAGCAGGAACATGTTAGAGCACTTATTTTATATAAAAGCATTTTTCAAATAATCGAGACACACAAAATATCCGAAACGAAACGAGGCACATGTCCAATCCGTTTGTCTGGTGTTAGGTTACATGATATGTTCACTTGTTCTAAATCCGTTCATATCATTAAATATTGGAGCACATAGATGCAACTGCTCCAACTACCACCTTACCTGTGATTCCAGTGCTCTCTGGGTTAATTTGGAGCATGCGACATAAACAAACCTTAGGTTTCGCGTCGCACGCTCTAATACATTCGCGTCATCGGAACCAATATGGAGACTAGATGTTCGCGTCGCATTAGAGCATACTCCATAGATCAATTAAGAGCATGCTCCATTTGCCTCAGAACATGGTATAAATACGTGGTATAAATACGTAATATAAGTACATACAATATGGATACTGAGCGTCCTTTGATGTAGTGGGTTCCATGTCACATAATTCGCCGCCATGTTGTGGGTTGGAAAGATGCTTACAAATTTGAGTTTTTATAGAATGATTTTTTATAAAAGAAAAGACATAATTTGATTGTGTCTTGAAAATTGTTTATAGTAAATATATTTTTAAATCAGAATTATATATATAATAATGTAATGTTAACAAACTCATTATATACAATAAAGATAACATTCACATTAATATTGGGAATACAAATTAGTTTGGTCCATTTCCCTAAAGATAGCTCCAGCTGTTGTGAATGATTCATAGTGACAGCTGATTTTGGCGGTTTCAGAGAGGTTAAACATCTGCTAATAATATTCAGTTTATATCACTTTGAGTTTCATACAAAATCATAGTATGTTTGAAATGTCGAATTTTGTGTTAAGCAAGCAGAATTTGCGGGAGGTTTCTGCTTTAATTGGAAGAAAAGTGCGGCTGAAGCCCATCGAATGCTTGTCGAAGTTTATGGTGACACTGCTCCAACTGATAAATCATGTAAGGAATGGTTTCGACATTTCAAGGATGGAGATTTCAGCGTTGAAGACAAGCCTCGTTCTGGATAGCCAAAAAAATTCGAAGACAAAGAATTAAAGGCATTACTCGAAGAAGATCAAACGCAAGATAAGCTTGCAGAATCATTGGAGGTAACTCAACAAGCCATTTCTGTACGATTGAGAGAGATGATTAGGAATGATTCAAAAACAAGGAAATTGGGTGCCTTATGAATTGAAACCGAAAAACGTTGAAAGACGATTTTTCACTTGCGAACAGCCGATTCAAAGACAACAGAGAAAAGGTTTTTTGCATCGGATTGTGACTGGAGATGAGAAGTGGATATTCTACGATAACCCCCAAGAAGAAAAAATACTACGCTAAGCCCAGTCAATTGTTGCCATCGACCTCAACATCAACACCACGGCCGAACATTCATGGTTCGAAGATCATGCTCTGTATCTGATGGGACCAAAAGGGTCTTGTTTACTATGAGCTGCTGAAACCTGGCAATTCCATTATGGGCGATCGGTATCGGCTACAATTGATTCGTTTGAGCTGTTCATTGCAAAAAAAAACGGCCGGAATACGAACAAAGACAATATGATAAAGTTATTCTTCTTCATGACAACGCTCGGGCTCATGTCGCTAAAGTTGTAAAAAAATATTTGGAAACGCTCAAATGGGATGTTTTACCGCATCCGCCATATTCTCTGGATATTGCTCCTTCTGATTACTGGTTGTTCCGAAGGGTGCAACACGATTTAGCAAGTCACCGTTCACTTCTTTCGCAGAAATCGAAAATTGGCTTGCCTCCAAAGACGAATCATTTTTTCGAGATGGAATTCGAAAATTGCCTGAGAAATGGGAAAAAGTAGTAGATAGCGATGGACTTTAATCTGTTCATTCATTTTGTTTTGAAATAAATGCAAAAAACGGATCGAACTAATTTGTACTCCTAATAACAATAATAATAATAATATTAAACAGTAATAAGTAAATTAAAAATAATAATTGATTAAGTACTATATGAAAATTGTAATTGAATAATTATGTATGAAAAAATAATATATGATGCATGAAAATTGTAATTAAATGTGAAGTTGTAATTTAATAATACACACACACACGCGCGCGCGCGCGCGCACACACACACACACACACACACACACACACACACACACACACAAATGCATACTTTGTTATGAGAATACTTTATCATATACGAATATAACAGTCTATATAATATAGCGTCTCCGAATAAATTTAATTCAATTTTTTAGTAAAATTCAATTTTATTAATCTTTTACCCTACTTTTCTCTTACAAATTAAAAACAAAATTGAACTTTGTACGAACGACGGCTCTTACGGATTTTGGTGACGCACCTTATAATTCTGATTTAATATACTCTCTATAAATAATTTTCAAGACAATTAAATTATGATTTTTATAGAAAAATTTTCTTTTATAGAATAATTTTTTTTTATATAAAAATCATTCTATAGCTTTATAAAAACTCGAATTTATAAGCGCCTTTCCAACTCACAACATGGCGGCGAGTCATGTGACCCACTATATAAAAGTGCTGACGCTCAGTATCTAAATTACTATATACTAATACTGTGTTCAAGTGATCTCACGGATTAGGTTATATGCTCATTTATCCTAAATTCGTTTGTGTCACTGAACATTGGAGCACATGAATGCAACTGCTCCAACCACCATCTTACCTGTGATCCAAGTGATTCTCTGGGTTAATTTCATGCGACGCGAACAGACTTACTATTAAAAATACGGTCGACATTTATGGAATTTTACATATTAAAATTTATGTAATTAAAAATAAGAAACTAATGGTATTAATTTCATGATTTATTAGTTTCATAGACATGTATATATGTTTCAAACTTAATAATATTTGATTTTTATTTAAAACTATGATTTTAATATTATCGTCCGAGTTTGATTATCAATAGAGATGATAACTGTAGACAAATAATTGTAATTTTTCGGCAATATATAAGATATTATAGCGTTAAAAATATGCGTTAAAAGTATATTTATTTATACAGCATTTATATAATCACGAATTTAATAATAAATTATCAAAATATTTATGTTAATAATCATAAGTTTTTATTAATTGTCAGTAATGTCGTTCTTCAATTATCGCCGGGCCTCATTGATTATAGTCACGAAAATTTGCTCAAGATCGATGGTCTTTGATAGTATCTTGTCGGTATCATCAGGCAAGATGCTATAAAAGAATTTATTAGTAACATAAGAAAAGTGCCTAATTATTGTGTGCCTGATTATAATAATTCAAATTATTGACAAATAAGTTTCCGTAAAAAGTTTTGCCATGTTTCTGATTCAAGATTGTCAAAATATAGTTGAGATTGGCCAGACTCTTACTTAAGGGTCTCTAGGCGCTATAAATGCCTTGGAAGCATTTGACTGACCAATCAGAAGAAAGAATTTTACTAATTGACCAATCAAAAAATTGAAACATTTGTAGCATTAAGTAGACCGTAGCTTCAATTTCAGTATTGTCAACTGCAAAATATAAAAAAATTGCAAAATATAAAAAACTAAAAATATAACCTAATTTTTTGGCAGTAAAGAATGTGATAATAACAGAAAAGAAAATATTAATTCTTATTAATGACAAATTTCTCAATCGCGAAAAAATTATACGAGTCGAGCACGTGAATATAGATGCCCTATCAAAGATATTTTCAAGTTTTGTAGTTGGCAATATTTAATCAACCGATTAAGAGCCATCTCATCAACTCCGATTAACTTAATTAATTGATTACATTGGAACTGACCAATTGCATTTGCTGTTCAGCAGAATTGACCAATCACGGTTGACACTTAATCGATCAATTAGGTTAATCGAAGTTGGTGAGACCGATCCTAAGACCCGGTTTTTCATTATCTAGTTAATTGTGATTGGATTTAACCTAATATTTTATCCAATAGGCTTCATCTGTAATAATGTTATTGATGAAGTTCATTGAATGAAACATTAGATTAAATTTAATTACAAGTCATGGAAAAATAAGAAGGATAACAAACTCGAGAATAAAAATGGATTCGAAACATAGTGTCAAAAAACTCATGAAAAATCGAGACGATGCGATTTTAGTGTTGTTGCGGGAAAAGTTGGAAGTATATACATGATACACATGTATGCACGTTTTATTTTTAATACAGAAATTCCAATTTGTATAAAATTTAATTTTATTTGAGTAAATGGCAAATGTTCAATATTTATTGAAAAAATATATACATTTATACATAGTCATAAATTATCATTAAATTATCGTTTTTTAACTACCATTGAAAAACTTTGAAATTAAAAAGAATAAAAACGACAATTTTCCTTCTTAGAATATATTCTATACATATGAAAATACATAAATTTACAGAATTACAGGAAAATGGGAAGAAAAATATTTATCCTCTAAGTTGACAGTTTTTTTTGACAAGAACACTCGAATTTGTTCTTCAATACAACGCTTTTCCGACACTTTGATTCGAGCCCATTTTTTTTCGAGATCGGCCGGTTGAATTTGGTCTCTCTCTTATTACTCCATGCCACAAGATAATCAAATAATGAAAAACCGGGCTTAAGTTAATCGAAATTGATGAGGCTGACCCTGAGTCAGTGATGCCATTTCCAGCAATTCCAGCTCGTTTATGGCATTTTATGGCATGTGGAGGGGATACGGCGATGTCCGGCGTCGACCACTGATATGACATATACAAAGACATGTTTGTATGCGATCGCGAGTTGCTCTTTGGCAATCGACGGTGGCTCGACCGCCACCTAGTGGCGTCAGGTTCTGACTTGCACTTGATAACGCGCGATAGGGGAAGAGTGGAGGTAATTACCGAAGTAGTGTCGTAGTAGTTATTAGTTTGAAGCTATAGCTATTGGTAATTACCCCCACCTTTCCTTCACTACGCGTTGCCAAGTATTGTAGTAACGCAAGCCAGAATCTGACACTACTACCGCTCTCGATAGTTCTCGATATATCATCTGATATAACCGACTGAGTCAACCATGTACATCTATGTATATACATATCACATTCGTCAATATCGCCACCATTTTGTGTAACAATTCCAGCTTAGTGATCACAGTTGGTGTTGTAGACGAGTGACTCACGAATAGTTCAGTGATTAAACTGCGTTTCGCATACGAAACGAAATATTGTACTCTTGCGAGAACATGCAATTGCAGGCACATGCGATTAATGATTTCAAATCAATATGAATTATAGTTTTTGATTTCCTTCCTAATCAAAGGTTCAATACGTTTACATTCAGGTACAATATGTATGCATTGCTGTTATCAATTTTTATTATTTTATTTTAGATACAAAGATGTGTGTGTGTGTGTGTGTGTGTGTGTGTGTGTGTGTGTGTGTGTGATATATTATGTAAAATATTTGCATGTATTTCGTAATAGGAAATTGTTTTTCAAATCACAAAAGAGATTTTAAAAATTATATTGAATTTAATGCATTGATATATATATTCCTATTGCATTCTATTTATATTGTAAATTACTTAAATTTCGGATCATCAATGCGTCTAGTATTATGTATTTAAATTGATTTATTTATTTTTCTTTATATGAAAAAAATTTGTCTTATATTTTGCATAATGCTAGCATATAATATTTACATATAACCTATTAATTATCTTATATTGAATTTTCTATTTTAGAATTATATTTTTGCACAAATGTTGCATTTATTTGATAGATTTTAATACATATAATATAATTTGCATGTTACAGAAGAAATAAGTATTGACAGCATCTTGCTATGGCTCGAGTTCAACCATATGAAAGAGTTGTGAACGCCGTAATCATACATACAAATCCAACAGTAAGTACTCAGTTTTGATACATATGACACATTTGGTATTTTTCAATTATATAATTTTTTGCTGTTTTCTTCATATCCTTTAAACATCATCATCTTGGATCTATTTTTCTTTTTCTATATTTTTTAGAAAGAAGTCTTCACACACTCTCTCTCTCTCTCTCTCTCTCTGTGTGCATGCGCGCGCGCGCGCGCGCGCACGCACGCACGCACGCACGCACGCACGCAC
>NW_017259206.1:0-14592 GCF_001594045.1 Atta colombica
AAATAAACCGTGAATATTTTTCATATGCAATAGAAATATCAAACGATCGCGCAGCGAAGGGAAATCACGTTCCCCAAGGCTTTTCGTCACACGGTAAAAGCGAGGGGGAGCCGAAAGCGTGACATCTGGCGCGCAGCTGCAGCGCGGTGGTTGACTACGTCACCAGCCGCAGTCAGCATTCCGGCATTCGCTCGGCGACCTCGGAGGTAGATGGGTGTGTTCTACGAGCCGCTCCTGATGTCGCATTAATCCACGACGGATGATATCTACGAACGCTAGTTGATAAATCAAGTAGTTAGATTGCTTCAAAAGTAACTCTTTTATCTTTTTTATTAAAAATATACTATAAATACGATCGAGCCCCGCATATCAATATAAATCAATAATTTGATTTTATATTATCTGAAATAAACTCCAATTAATTTCTTCGCGGAATTAAAATGAAATAATTTCTTACATCGATTTCCTCAAAACTCAGCAGTTTAGTTTTAGGCGCGAGTAATCAATATTTATTGTAATACCGTAATTATATTGTCGTACACTGGAGAATTTATTTGGTATTTATTTTATAGTTTCAAATATTTTCTATCAATTACTTAATGTATTGAGAGCAAAAGATAAAAAATTTTTTTTGTACCTAATTGTTCACTTAAGTGTTTTTGACATTTCAACATTATATCTTAATCTTTATTGCTCTAACGATTTACAATTAAATAAAGATTAATAATAAGTTATATATTTAAATAAAGATAAATACAAACACCTTTTTAAATTATATAATACAATTTGGACTGAATATAATAATGAGTATAATAATGAGATAAATATAACATTATCCCGAAAAAAAATGTTACATATGTATATGGAATATTCATATACACACACACACACACACACGCGCGCGCGCGCGCGCACACACACACACACGCGCGCGCACACACACGCACACACACACACACACACGCACGCACGCACGCACGCACGCACGCACGCACGCACGCGCACACACACACACACACACACGCGCGCGCGCGCGCACACATACACACACGTATACATATACATTTATACAGTGTCTCTCGAATTGATCGCTACTTTATTCGTTTCAATTTTTCCTTACACATTTCAACAATTTCGATGATTATTTCTATGTACATATGTATATGTAAGAGAGATTTATTGGAACGGTTTTCACAATTTCAGACATTAGATTCTTTTAAACAATTATTATGATTAAAATATATTAATATGACAGAGAAAATCTTTCTCTATATTTTCTCTATATTATATATCTTTTTCTATATTACCAGTAATGGAATATGATATTAATCAATAATACTTATTTTAGCAATAAACTTTCAGTGAAATTACAGCGAAATTCTAATGAAATTTTTCCACCACTACTGCACTATTAGTAACACTATTGTCAAAATTACTATTACGTTACTGTACTAGTAATGACACTAGCAAGTTTTTTCCGTAAAGAAAAGACCACGGTTCGTCGACATTATAGTGGAATTAATAAAGTGAAACACTCTCGTAGATGCGCAGTAAGAGAATGAATTTGCGTAATATTTGATTGACTGTTTCAATATAATCAGTACATGTATATAAAAGGAAAGTGCATATTGATTGACACATTTGATTGGTTATTGCGTCATTATACGCAATATTTCACCTTATTAATTCCATCATGGTTGACATGAGAGGCAAGTTGGCATTACGTTCCGTTTATATATTTATAATGAAAGAAATGAAAAAATTCCTGCAAAATATTTCTTTTATAAAAAAATCGCGTTATTTTATTTATTGCAAAGACAGTATACAGTACATACAAAATTATGATTAAGAAAACGTTTTCTTATGAATTTAAGAACTAATTTTATGATGTTTCCAAGTGGTCACTCATCCTAGATATACCTTCATACATCATATTTTGACGTTTGCAATCGTATGAGAACTGCTTCTTCGGCGAATTACGAACATAATGCTAATAGATATGTAGTTGTAACATATATAATGAAAAACGTGAAAAAGATGAAACACGTATAGAAAAAATAATTAATATTAAATATAATTGTAATGTACGTACTTATATCATATTATCCTCTTATACATATTAAAATTCTTTATATAAAAATGGTGATTATTTAGAAATCTATTACCAGAGAGAAACCAGAGAGAGGACATGAGGGCCTTTTTCCTGTTACCACAAAATGAGCCCGCGCACTACTGCACTCTGAAGAAGTGGATATAAACTATTATACGCAATACAATATCCATTTTTTTTTGCGGTGTTCCTGATGGAAATAAATTGCTGAATAAATAACTAAAATCTATCAAATTAATAGAGATTGCAAAGATTTCAGCGATTTATTTCCATCAGGTGCACCGAAAAAAATGGATATTGTTGTGTAGTTTACCCACTTTATCCACTTTATCAAAAGGCAATAATGCGCGAGGGCATTTTTTGATTACAGAAAATAGGCCCTCGTGTCCTCTCTCAGGTTTCTCTTTACTTCTATACTATTAGATATGAGTAATATCATTATTCATACCAGCAGTGACAATACTGTATTTCAGTAGTGACTCTATTGGATGTAGTGTGCTATTATGCACTAGCAGTTTTTTCCGTAAAGTTTATGGCATATGTAAAAACGTAAGCAAGACGTAAGCAGTAAGAAAATCGTGACATTGAATTCGCTACTGGCTTTACGGTCTCTACTGTGATTGGCCAATTTGCTTACCATTTACGTGTTACTGCCTTTATATGTGCCAAGAACTACAATTCTTGTCATGTTTGTGCACTAGCAGTTTTTTCCGTAAAGTTTATAGCACATATAAAAACGTAAGGTAGTAAAACGTAAGCAGTAAGGAAAGCGTGACATTGAATTCGCTATTGGCTTTACGGTTTCTACTGTGATTGGTCAATTTGCTTATCATTTGCTTATCATTTACGTGTTACTGCCTTACGTTTTTTATATGTACCAAGAACTACAATTCTTGTCGTGTTTATTTAATATTTATCTCATTTTTTTTGTATCGACAACAGATTAGTGAATTATATTGTAATTATATTGTAAGTAATTTGTCGAACAAAAGTTCGAACATACAATATACATAATGATATATCGATGAATTCATCTTTTCACGTACTATAAAAGTATGGAAAAGAACATATATTTAAAAAACATAATTTGACTTCAATTTTTGATTAAGAAATGAACAATTTTAAAATCTCCCTTACATAATTAATTCTTCCTTAATAATCAACAAATTTTATTAGAACATTTTGTTGTAGACTC
The DNA here is from genome assembly GCF_001594045.1 of Atta colombica. Classification (NCBI taxonomy): domain Eukaryota; kingdom Metazoa; phylum Arthropoda; class Insecta; order Hymenoptera; family Formicidae; genus Atta; species Atta colombica. Next base: position 3,306 of record NW_017259206.1, read on the forward strand.
ATCGAAAGTAGTATCTCAAAAATTGTGGCGAACAATTCGAGAAACATCTTGTATGTGTACATATAAATGTATATGTGCAATAATGTATATATAACAACATATCTTTGCTAATAAGATTTCAAAGGAGTAAATAAAAAAAGTAAAGAATGTAAGCCAATATAAGGATGGGAATGTGTAAAACTTGTGTGTATTATTAACAATAATTGTCGATTATAAAGATTTTGATCACAATTTAGGTCATCTTTAATGTAACAACGAAATAATAATAATTTTAATTTAAATATTGAAGTGATATTATATAAATTTCACATCTTTGTTAATAAGGTTTCAAAGGAATAAATAAAAAAAGTAAAGAATGTAAGCCAATATAAGGATGGGAATGTGTAAAACTTGTGTGTATTATTAACAATAATTGTCGATTATAAAGATTTTGATCACAATTTAGGTCATCTTTAATGTAACAACGAAATAATAATAATTTTAATTTAAATATTGAAGTGATATTATATAAATTTCACATCTTTGTTAATAAGGTTTCAAAGGAGTAAATAAAAAAAGTAAAGAATTGTAAGCCAATATAAGGATGGGAATGTGTAAAACTTATGTGTATTATTAACAATAATTGTTGATTATAAAGATTTTGATCACAATTTAGGTCATCTTCAATGTAACAACGAAATAATCATAATTTTAATTTAAATATTGAAGTGATATTATATAAATTTCAATAAAAAATAGGAATTAAAGGCTTATAACGATCGAAGCTTTAAATGTAATAATTCATATATAATAATTATAATAATAATTTTAAGTCCGAAAATTCGGCGCACAGTTGAAAATGATTAAAAATATGGTATATAGATATATACATATATAATATATATAAATTTACATTGAATTATTTAAGCATCAAAAATTCAATTTTGATTATGGACCTTTAATTCTTATTTCTTATTAGTTGTGTTTTCACAGTGTTTTAATAAATTCTTATTGTTTCACAGCGCTTTAATAAATTCTTATTGTTAATAAATTTAAATATTGAGTATTAAATTTCGATGTAATATAAAGGAAGCGCTTTGTAGAACTGGAAATATGTCGCGAGTATTAAGTCAAAAGTAATAACATGAATAAAATTTTCAACCGTCTATTGTATTTGGTAGAATATATGTATATTTTGATAGTCGAATATTAAAACTGAAATATTAAATGCGCAATAGAATATCATTCTAATTAATGTTACTCAAAAACTTACATAGTAATTTGAGATTCTGCTAATGAACTGTCAAATCGGAGCACATGCATATCTAATAAAATGTTTCTCTTATTTGGAAGAATTCTTAATTTAATAAAGAGCATCAAGACAAGTGAGCTTATATCAGTGACTTGTATTGGCTTGCATTTTTGACATATTTATGTATTTTTTTATAAGGGCAAGGCACATTTAATTTTTATCTCTCAAACCGAGCTTTCCGATTAAATTATCTATTCCCTGTTGTTAAATTTTATGAAATCATAACGATTTAAGCATAAAGAGTTGGCTGATGATCCTCAATTTGCGAAAAATGAATGGAAATCAAGCTTGATACGAAGCTTTCTGGCTTTTGTACGCACTTCGTTCCAAAGTGGTATTTTTTCGTGGCGACAACATTTTTCGCTCTCTGAAAGCTCGAGCATGAAGCGTTTTACATTGAGGTCAACGGTACATATGCAGAAGGCTCGATAATTGGATGCCACGAATTTTTTATCAAAAGCATCTTTTTACAAAGATCCTAATGCGTTTTACTCGTATGCATTTTTTAAATCTATCTACTTTCGCGCTTGCACTGGTGTTAATTGTATATTTTTTCCTCTATTAACACTTCTGCGTAGTCAGCTCGAATTAAAAAAAAACTTCCACCGGAAACGCTTACTTTGAATATTTGTGCAGTTAGTTGGCCGTTGTTTTTATTTCAAAGGGAATATAGTACTTAAGGGGATCCTAAAGCGAAGCCCGAACTCCGACAAAGTCACCAGAAGTCGCTGTTTTTTCAGCGCATCGACATGCCTTTATATACTATCACACTAATATCTCACACAACTTATGATATATGCAGTCGCACGTTCGTATTAATTTTCGTATAAAGCGTCTAAGTCTAATTCTAAGAACTCGACGTAATTTGCAAATTACGTGTTTGTGAATTATATAATAATTTCGTAAATATAGGTTGCAAAATCGTATCAAACAAATTTTGTCACGACTTAACAGCTTGAGATACCATGTTACACTAAGAAATGGTAAAAAAATATCAAATATAAATATCAAAATATCAATTTCAAAATTTTTTGTCGTTCTCGCCATAACCATCACCTTACAAACATGTATTAATATGTATACTTTAATGTATACTTTAATGTACATTTTTCAGGATTAAAAAGGATTTTCAAATCTGTAAAAGAAAGAAAGAAAAAGTATTTATTATACAATAATTATATGACTCTAAAAAGGAACATTTTTAAAAAAGAAAAAAATATATGCCAAGTGCATAAAAAAAATTGATATACATTTTTCTTAATAAAAAACGGATGTAACGGATGGAAATAAATGTAATTAGCCAAGTATTTCATTGTGCAAGACATATAAGATAGATTAAAAGTGACTAAAATTGTCAATATACAGAGTGCATCACCAAAATCCGGACAAATTTCAATTTAAATTTTCCGCTATATTGTGTCTCCGCCAGAGATTATTGTTGGCGTCTGAGAAAACCTGATGCTTCTAGTAAACAGTCATATTCTCAAAATAGCCGCGATGTTGAAACCAAGTGCGGAATATAATCGAAGAGCCGCGATCATCGAAAGTCTTCGCGCTGGAAGGATACCCGAGATCACTCATTTATGACGTTGTGACAAAATATATGGCTTTAGAATAGTCCAACGAAAGTTTCAGTATACCAGCGAGGAAGAGTCACTCGAAACAACGCATCACGAGAACCCTCCGCAGTCGTTGAAAGGGCTCAAGCGCTGATTTCGGATGACCTAGAGCAATCGTTGCGAAAATTAGCATCGATTGTTAGTGTAAGCGAGCCAACAATGCATCGAACTGCCAAGAGAATCTTTGATAATTGTACACATTAAAGATACGACAGATGTTCTCTGAGGCTGCCAGGACAAGCCGAGTTGCTCGCCTCGAGCTTCCATTCTGGCCACGCAATAGCCCAGATTTAAATCGCTTGGACTACTACGTAGAGCGTAGTTGAAAGGGTCACAAACAAGTCTCGGCCTCCCAATGTGACGTCATTAAGGATCGCTATTGAGCAGCATTCGTTGGCATGAACAGCGCTACATTACAAAGTGCGTGCGAACACTTTAGACCGAGAATAAAGGCCGTCATTCAAGTTAATAGGGGATATATTGAATAATTATGCTCTACAGGGATCCCTTAAGTGCCATGTAAAAGGATTTGTAATATTTAATTTTTCACTAAAAACATTTCGTTTAAAGAAATTGTTCGATTTATCTGGACTTTGATGACGCAGAAAAAGAAAAAAAACTTGATGTGTCCGGGTTGCATTAAAACGCAATATCCTAAGACCAATGTGTATATGTCACTTTCAGTCTATCTTGCGTAATGAAATACTTATATTTATATTATATCCGTTTTTGATTAAGAAGAATGTATTCAGTATCTTTTTTATGCATTTGGCGTATTTTTTCACGAACATATACACAATGACATTCACATGTCAAACGATCAAACAACCCATCAAGCGACCCGTTTTATATTTTAATGTACTTAGCGTCGCGACGCTATCGCGTCGCTTAATTTAGTTGGTAATAGTACAGACGGCTTTAGAATCCTCTTAAGTTAAAAACTGAAACTGGTAGTATAACAAATAAGTGATAAAATATAACTTATTTTAATATATCTATAAATATTTATACTACATTTATACGCACTTTTTTGTAATGTTTATTTGTATTTATGATATGTATCGATTGTGCGTGTATGTGTATGTGTGTTTGTGTAAAAATATGGAAATGGAATTTAAATACGGACTTCAAAATAATTTATATCTAGATTTTATTAAATTTACTGACAAATATTAATAATAGCAAGATAAATATCATAAATATCCGAATTAATGCAAAAAAAATTCGATTTATACATTATTATTTTATTTGTAAAATAAAAATTATTTTATTTGTAAAATAAATTTTACTCTATTATTCTTAATCGATTATATCACAAGAACTACTATTTTGTTGAATTATTTTAAAATTTAACTAAATGCAGATACCAGAAATAATTTTATTGGACTATCAAAATAATTATGTAGGACAAGAAAGAATGTCAAAACTTTTTGCAGCATTACTTATTATATTTTTAATATATTTTGTATATCTTTATTTCTAATATAATTATTTTTATAATTCAATAAAATTATTTTCAGATTTGTGTTTAGTCAAATTTTTGCTTTAACAAAATTATTCTTTTGGTGTAAACATCGTTTGATATTTTTTAGAAGCAATTGCTCCATGCAGAAAGAATCTTCCTTAGCAGAACTTGTGTAGAAAAATGAAAAGACTAATAAAAAATGAACATTTTGTAATTATGTGACACCTTATATAGACTGCATACACTTCTATTACTATATATATTACCTGTTCAAAATAAGTTGTTCGAAACGAAATTCAACCTTAAGTAGAGCAACGACGAAATACAATTTCAGTGGGATGCGAAGCACTACACTTGAAGAGACTCGATACTATCGGATTAGAGAACGATATATTTTATTTTGCTCCTGTACATTACGAGACAGGACTTGTAAAATTTTCGCGTATCGCAATACAAATTGATCCAATAATTTTGTGCAACGAACCATTGCGTTTGAGGAATCTCACGATTCCTGTGTTCGATGCTTTAGTTGTTCTAACTCTGGCGCGTTTAACTTTCGTATACACGATGCAGTGCTTTGAAGTTCAAAATATTACAAATGTAATATACGGAATATTCGAATATGAAATTTACAACGTAACTCGTTTTTCCATGTGAATTTGAAATAAATACTTGTGAATTGTTAAATATAAACTAACGAATTAAATATAAAAACACATTTATAAGTCTAAAATAAAAAATGATAAGAAGTAATAATGTTAATCTCAATTAAAGTAACCTTTCATATTATATGTAGCGTTTTCATACCGAGCGGGTTTGCACCGACATGAGTTAAATAAATGATATTAATGATGTCGCAAGCTTTACTATTAGTTGACGTTACATGCTGAACGAATAGTACCTACCTAGAATGTGATGTCATTAATCTAAACCAGCTCGCAAACTTGCTTGGGTTGGTCCAAATGCTAATAGCAGAGCTTCTCTCTGCTAATAGTATACTTACCTTTGTATTTCCGACTCCGATACAATGCACATGCTCAACTCTTTGACACGATCACATGAGTCACGACCACAGACATAGTATATTGGTTATGACTGACAAGTGACGACATGCACAGTGCAAGCATTAGCCACTTGCACTGGCAACGCGAACTATCGGGTTCCAAGGCCGAGTCTTCGCAGCAACCGGAAACCCTAAAGTCAGAAATGCAATGAAAAGCACAGGCAATAGGAACAGGGAATAAAATATTTCAACCTATTAGAAAGTGTCTATTTTAGTATACATAATTTCTGATAGATTGAAATTTATTATTGTTTTATTTAATTTATCCTGTTCCTATGCCTTCATTGTGTTTTCAGCTTAAAGCATGCGTCTCATGCGCTCCATGTAAGATAATTCATTACTGAGTCTGAAATATGTCATGAAAAATTTTATCTTAACAACTATAGATCTTTTATAGTTTCTGAGATATACAGAGTTAAAGTATAACTTCAGTGGTCGCGTTCAGCTGATTCAATTGTTACGAAACGAATCCGTAAGCACTCGTTGCTATTCGATTTAAAAGAATACTCTAGAAGCAGGGAGTACTTAAGGATCTGCTTCGCAACAGTTAAGTTGGTCTGCTGAACGCGATCAGTAGTAAATAGGTCCACCTCCCTGTTAAGGGATGTATATCTGAGCGTAGAAATAATTACGAATTTAAATGCTGTTATGTCAATTATAAACGATAATTTATTACATTTATTTTACTCCTCTTATAATTGGATTTCTTTTCGCCAATACTCGGATCGCGGGCATGCTATATGGCGATTACTCAGAAATAATAGCTATGGGGATCAATTTGATAAAAAAAATTCGGAATAGGATACATGAATAAATGGTTAACGATACATGTTTCATGGGGTTCAATGCTTTGATTTTTGTAAGAAATGTTACAGTTAATTGTTGGCTGCAATTATCAGATCCACCAAGCTATCTGCAGTATGCATACACGCAGGGATCTTTTGTTATCACATTAATTATGAAATATAGATACATTTTGTTGTCTTGACCAAAAATTATGCATCTTTAAAATTTAATATACTTTTCAACTGTTTTTCTTATTTATTTCTTAACTTCTTCAAAATTTCTATTAATCCTATTTTTTAGAGTTATATTAGGTGTAGTAAAAAGAAATCCATTATTTTTCCATTCAATTTCATACAAAAATAATGGATTTCTTTTTACTACACCTAATATTTTAATTTTTAGATCAGAAACAAATTATTATCTAATTAAAATAATTAAATTAATAGGAATTACTCGCGACTCAATATTCGTATATGTTACAGGACAGAAATATTACCTATGTTGGAAATAAGTTGAAATGTAATTATAATAATGCAATCAGTCTCTATAATAAAGGAAGTTTATTCTATTATACATACATATCGATACATTTATTTTTTCAATATTAAATTTTATTAAAAAAAGAATTATCTGAAAGTCTCTCTCTCTCTCTCTCTCTCTCTCTCTCTCTCTCTCTTTCTCTCTCTCTCTCTTTCCTTTTAAATAGAAGTAGGCATTGAAAATTCTTTGTTCACTGAAAAGATTCTTTTAAACATAAAAATCACAATGCACAACGCATATATCTGTAACATTTTCGAAATGTTACAGATTTTTTTATTGATTGATGTTTTAAAATGCACTATATACTTTCTATTAAAAATATTATTGAGCTTACTATCGATTTAAAATTAAATTTATTATTGCATACAATACATCAAAATAGATAATTATGTACAACAAAACGATGTACTACTATTTTTTATTTATTTAAAATATACGTGATTAGTTTATAATAGTTTATAATGCAATATAATATAATATATGTAAACATGTAATTTTTATAGCTTCACATTATAATTTCCTATTAAATATTAGGTATGGGAAAAAATTCGTAGCGTTTTTTTAATGCCATCCAACGGGAAAAACGCCACGAACTTTTTCCCACACCTAATATATTATAATATACATTATATCTTAAAGAAGAATTCTTTTTAGTTTTTATATACAGCTAAGGTCTGAATAAAAAGAGTTAGAAAGAGATTATTGCAGTACATTTAAATTCACTAGGTGAGTATAATTATTCTGTAGATTAAAACTAATTAACTAATATACACATTAGTAAAATTACAAGTAAAATAGATTGAAAAGTTGAGCAATTGCAAATGAATGAATCATTTATTTTGTTTTGAGAAATGTGATTTAGTTTAAAATTTGCATAAAGGAGCTGACAGAGAGCAATCGAGTCCATAGTGCTTTCTGTAATTTTTTGAATTTTATTACAACTAACTTTTCATATTGTGATGCACGCAACTATAATACACTGAAAAAGAAAAGAATGCTGTTGAATCAACAGCATCAGTACAAGTGGAAATAATTTTATTGATTTAATGATATTATTAATGAAACAAATATGACAATTCTTGTTTCAAAAACCATTAATATTTGCCTCAATTATATAGTAACAATTGGAAAATTTTTTATATCAATCATATATATAGTCACATTAAATAAATATTTTATTTTAATTACATATGAGATAAAAAAGTCGCTTGTTATATAATTGAATTTAGTTTAATCAATTAAATTAAACCTTAAGTAATAAATAATACCTATACCGATCGAAGCTGGATCTTAAGTGCTTTAAATAATTTCATATGCATTTACATACCATATTTGTAGTCTCTCGAATTGCGCGCCGAATTGGTTTTCCGAACTTAGAAACACAAATGAACTATCGTAATAAACATCAAAAATTAAATTAAATTGATTAACAATTGAATGATTTGATGAATGAATCAGTTGATATCATTTTAATTAGACGATATCTTCGACGACATCTTAATGTATTGAAAATCTGTAATTAAAATTGCGAAAAATATTATCTCGATCGGAAGTCGAACTCGGATCTCTAGCATTCCGTGCGAGGCTTTAGATCAGGTCTTAGTATTCTCTATTAGATATTCTCTATTAGATATTCTTCGCAATAACTGATATGTAGGAATATTTTTAAGACAGCGTGTATAAATAATAATAAACGATTTGTTAAGATTGTATAATGTGAATACATAATAAGTAGGAAGTAATGCCTATATCGATCGAAGCTGGATCTTAAGTGCTTTAAATAATTTCATATTTAGAGAAATTACAAACATGGTATATAAATTTACATTTCTTACTTATTTTTCTTACTTATTATGTATTCACATTATACAGTCCTAATAAATTGTTTATTCAATTAAACCTAAATAATTAATACATATCAATGATATAGCCAATTCTGCACGGGCGCGTTACGGTTAATATAAAATATCTTTTCAAGTTGATAAAATATAATTTATTTAATCTAACAATTTTTTTGTATAATTTATGAATAATTTGTCATATACATTTAAATTATATGTATATATATATCTACGCGTTTTATTTTTTTATCATTTTATAAAACCACGGATCTCGACAACATAAATCCACATTTCTGCAAAGCCGCTTGTAAACGCGATGTTCCACGCGAGCTGCTATATCCGTAACGTGCTCGTAACTGCAAATATAAAACCTATTCAGAAGTTCAGTTTGTTAAAACACTCGGCGTGTATGCGTGATTGTACGAAATATATAATATACATAAAAAAGACTGAGCTGAAAGTTTCATCCAAAAATGTATATATCTTTTCATAGATATCACAAAACGTATTTTAAAATGTTGATCTATTTGCGATTTTCTATAATTCTATATATTTCAAAGAATTTTTTATTAAATAAACAAGAAATAATCCTTGCATTTTTTTGAGAGGATAGAGAGAGAGAGAGAGAGAGAGAGAGAGAGAGAGAGAGAGATCGTCATTTATTGAGCGCTCTAAAATTAAGTCCTCTCAAGCATTAAGATCTTATATTTATGAACATAATAAACAGTAGAACCATACATTGATAAAAAGAAAACTGAAATAAACTGAAAATAAAATTAAAAATGAAATTGAAATTAACGTAAAAATATATACATACAAATATATACATACAAATATATTAAATTATAAATACAAAATTATACATTTACTCCAACAAATTTATACAGTACACGATACAAATCATACATTAACTTTTAATAAATAATTATACAACTTGCATTTAAAATCGCGCAAAGAAGCAGCAATTTTATTATATTACGAATATCCCGTGGGATATTATTTCAAAACTCAGCAGCGCAGCTGCTAAAAGACTGCTTAAAAAATTTTGTGCGGTATAGCGATAATGACAAATAATCATTTGGGGTTCTCGTACGACATGTTGATATTCTTCTTAAATTCAAAGCTTTGATATATAGTCTTGGGAAAGCCTAATGAAAGTAGCAAACATCAGGCATCCCTTGAAATACAACCGCTTCGCCTTTACTTTGAGCCATCCAAGATCATTAAAATAAGGAGAAACATGCTCATCCTATTTAATCGAAAACACGTATCTCACACATTAAGAGCCCTTTGAAGTTTAAGATCTAGCTCATAAGTAATATCGGTCATAACAGTATAACAATAATCGAAAATAGGAAAAATAAGAGTAGATATTAGTCTTATACGAAGGGATCTTGAAATAAGCTATTTATAAATCTTTAGTTGACAAAGAAACGTATTCACTCTAGATATCATTCCGGTTACTTGCAAACTCCATGAAAATGTTCCAAAAATTGTTAGACCAAGATACTTAACAGAATCACTGTATGGAATCTGCGCATCTCCAACTATAATATGCGGAAGTCCGACATACGAGATATTGTTGATGTATCTTGCAATACCCAAAATTATAGCTGTAGTCTTTTTTGTATTTATTGTCAAATTGATTTTCATAGTCCAGTTCAGGATTTTATTTATGTCTTCATTTACACAGTTTATGAAATAGATTTTTAGGCTCCATATGTGTATAGATAAGCAGATCATGAGCATAGAAAGAATATTTACAGTTACAGTTTAATTGTAAATGACTAAAGTCATTTAGATACAATATAAATAACAGAGAGCCCAAAACAGAGCTCTGAGGAACATCCCTTGTTACAGTAATTTTAGATGAAATGTCACCAGTAACAGGATCCTTAACAGTCTGCCTCCGTCCATTCAAATAATCACATATCAAACGCAGAGCTGAACATGAGAATTTCAGATCTCTGAGTTTCTCAATCAAAATACGACGTTCGACATTACCAAACTTTTGTAAAGTCAAAAAAAATTGATACAGAATGAAATTTTTGGAGTCGGCTGCATGTCTGATCATCTAGGAAAATAAGTATTGCCGATTGAGAGAGAGAGAGAGAGAGAGAGAGAATATCTCAGAAATTTCTTTTGCGTAATAAAATTAAGCACTGAATATGTCCAATTGTTCACTATCAATACATATTAAATAAATATTATACTTACGAATAAATAAATGTAATTGCACTTTTATATTCTAATTCCTTTTTAATTTTGATAATCTTTGTTTAATTATAATACATATATGTTCTTTAATTTGAATAATTGTGTCTATTAATTAATTAAATTATAATTATATTGATTATAATTCGTTCCTACTTTATTGAAAAATTCTAATTAAAATCACTAGAAAATCATTCCCATTTAGTTTAATAAGATTAAATGTTTTTGAATCTAAATTTCTCAGTAAAACATTAATAATTCATCTCAAATTGGTTGTATGTTACTTTGTTAAAAAAAATAAAAATAAGTTCTTACTATTTTTAATAAAATTTGATTTAAATATTCATGTTTCATTTCGTATTGGTCTCGATTACACTTGATTATAAATAAATAATAAAAATCCTAATAGGTTTTACTGACTTCATTAACGTTTTTCAATCTTCCCAAAATTATATATAATTTTATATA
>NW_017259206.1:14692-15524 GCF_001594045.1 Atta colombica
TTTTATATAATTATATATAAAATATTTTTTCTCCGGTTGTTGAAACGGATTTTAAAATAATTATTATTGTAGAATAAATTCATTTTTAACGAATTTTTTATCAAATTTAATGCGAATATTCCCATATATATTTAATATTATCAGTTTTTTTTAAAGAAGCTTTTTAAAGAAGCTGTTAGCTCTGCTTAAAATATTTTAACAAAAAAATTTTTTTTTATTTTTGTGTTTATTGTTATTTTTTATCTTAATTTAATGTGTTTACAGTTTCGCATAAATTCTATCTTATTAATTATAATCAATTTTTGAAAATGCATCGTCTGCGCCAATGAGATTTAAATCTATGATCCCTAGAACGGTAGCCTAGTAAACTAATACACTAACGCTGAGCTAATCGCACGCGTGTGATCAAGTCATCGAGAACGCTGTATTTTCTACAATAATTATTCTTAATTTTGTGCCTCTGATGACAGTTTAACATTATTAATATTTAATCAGATTAGACGGAAACGAAATTATATGCTAGTACTTATTAACTAAGCTAGAAAATGATAATGACATAGCGATTTATTCGTCAACGATCTCCATTTGTTCATAACTTAATATTTAACAAAAGAAGATCACAAAGAAAGACAGATAGAAACGAAATTACACACTGGTATTTGTTAATTAAGTTAAGGTGCTTTCAGACGATATGGCTCATATTATAGATCAACTTTGCACACATTCGCTAAATATTGGCTACATTTAATATGAATAATTATGTGTGAATAATTACGTGTGTGTGTGTGTGTGTGTGTGTGTGTGTGTGTGTGTGTGTGTGTGTGTGTGTGTG
>NW_017259206.1:15624-23357 GCF_001594045.1 Atta colombica
TAATGTTGGTCGTCGAAGACGTTCTTTAGGAAATGATAATGACAACGCAATTTATTTGGCGACTTCCATTTTAAATAATCGGTTTCATTAGACATCGGTTCTTGTATAAATATTTATAAAAATATATTAAATAACCTATTGTATATTTTTGACAAATATTAATTATTACATTCCTGTTAAAACCATTCGAAATATACAGAAAATTTATATGGAAATTTTAATCTTAATAGAATTTAATTCTATTAAACTTTAAGAAATTTATAGAAGTTTCTTGAAGATTCTTTGTAAGATATACTAGTTGTAAATGTTTCCCATTAAAATTTAGGAGTCTATTGAGAATCCCTAGTAAATCTCATCATTAGATATCGGTTTTTATCAATATTTTAATAAACCTGTTAAATAAGTTATTGTGAAAGTACCAATACTTAATAAATACCAATAGATGCACATTCTTAATACCATTCGAAATATATAGAACATTTATTTGAGAATTCTCAGTTAATTTCAATAAAGTTGAGTTTTCATTAAAACCTTAAGAAATTTATAGAAGTTTATTGGGACTTCCTCGACTCGCTAAGCAATGGTTTCTGTTAAAGCATTTAGAAGCTTATAAACCAATTTGTTGAGAATTCTGAGTAAATCCCATTAGATATCAGTGCCATTTGATACTTATAGAAACCCCCTATTGAATTAATTTATTACAAATTCCTGATAAATATTAATACCACATAACCATTTGAAATGTACGGAAAATTTGTATGAGAATTCCGAATTTATTTCACTAGAGAAAAATTCTGCATTAGAATCTTAAGAAACTTGTAGAAGTCTACTAGAAATTTCTTATAGAATTCACTATATGATTCCCCATAAAAATTTAGAAACCTATATTGTAGATTATTAAAAATACTCATTAAATTCCAATAGATTCCTATTAATATTCATAGAAATCTATTAAATATCTATTAATTTATTAAATATCTTATTTTGAATTTTTAATAAATATTAATAGGCTTACATTCTCATCAATACCTTTTGAAGCATATAAAATAATTTATTAGAAATTCCCAATAAAATACAGTAATACCATCTCATATTAAAAGGAATAGAAATTGATAGATTATTATTTAAAATTCTGTATAAAAAGCGGTAAAATACTGCAGATTCTATTCAAAATACGATGTAATAAAACTTAATCAGGAGTTTCTTCTTATTAATGCTAATTTATTCTGATTGTTTGATTGAAGTCTAATTATATCTAATAGATTCCTATTCTGGGTAGGTCGGATCTTATGCAAAACTTTTAAAATATCTTTGAAACCAATATGATAGTAAATGGATTTAATCGGACTTTTCTTTTATCAGAATAACTTAGAAATAAAAATGTAATGAAGAAATAACATTTATAAAAATTTTGGAGATATTATATAAGTAATGGTAAAGGAAATAAGAAGATGCAATTGGAAAGTATATTGATCGATTCTATTGTACAAACTTTCTACTGAAATAACAAATCATTCTTATAACTTGTATGAGATAACAAGGGACTCACTTTATTACATTTATGCTGTTGGACCTCACTTTATTACATTTATGCTGCATACAGTTTGCTGTTTTGGCAATTGCAGTCAGCAATTAACTTTGTACGTTCGTATGCTACTCAGCAAGAAAGAGAGAAGTCTATAATTTGGTAGATAATATGGCTCGCTTGTTTGCGTATTACGACTGTTCCATATCTTCGTGGAGATATTTCTTTTCAATGAGGTCCGGCGGGATATGATGGGAGCGTTCGGGGTTCCGATAAAGCCAATAAATTTCCATAGCAAATGTCTTCTCCGATAGCAATTAGTATTCATAAAGTGTTGCGCAGTTCTCTGGAGAGAGGGTTCGGCTGAAATTTAATCCACCGTATTGCCGGACAAATATCCATCGATTAGTTTAAGCAGCGTTATGTCTGATCTACTATGTATATACCAATGCCATGTTATTATTTTCAGTGGAACTACTGCACTGTACTGTCGCCACTGTCATAATGACGGTAGCATCCTTTCCTCCTCATTTTTTTTCTTTATTGCTCATCCTTATATCTACCTAGGTCGCTCGTTAAAGTTTGCGCTAGTGCTCGTCTTCCGGACGAGCTACCTTAACGTTCGTTGTAATAGAGATACCAAAAGCCCTTCCACTTGCCGTAGTAGAGTTTCTTTTTAAAGATACGCTCCGCCGTTAAGATCGAAACGTCTCAGAATGATTAACACGTACCGGAAAATTTTCTTGCGGTATACGCGAGTACCATTCGCCGTTTTTCTCTCGCTTTAAATCAAGCACGTGCTACAGTTACAAACGACTAAATTACAAAGCGCGTTTCTCATCATACAAAACGCGGATCCGGCTATTCAAGTTCTTGATTAATCGGCGTATGTCATTGGTCGCGTTCAGCAGACGCAACTGTTGCGGAGCAGATCAATGAGCGATCGCTGCTATTATTATATTCTTCTCGATCATCCAATAGCAACGAGCGTTCAACGGATGCGCTTCGTAATAGTTGAGTCTGCTGAATGTGACCATTATCGATTTCATGTAGCAACACGCAACGGTGCAATTCCAGAAAGGGAAATTTTGCAATCTGCAATTGTTCGAGATAAAAAAGTCTTTTCTCTCTCATCACGCTACTGTGTTAAAGTTTAATTTTAACGCTGTCAAATGTTAGTTAATTCGAAATTTTTGCTTCTCAATTAACCTAATTAAATTTAATAAATTCCGTGAGAAATGTATGCAAACTAATTATGAGTACCTTTTTTTATTATTATTTACAGACTGTACATTATGTTTTTATAATCTCTATATAAAATTGTAAAAAATATAAAAGTTGCATTGAAGAGATCGTTGAAGAAGGAAGCAAATGTCGCAAAGAAGATTTCGAATCCTAATATTTCTAACGTATCATCTCACATTGTTCTTTTATTCGATATAAACTCATTAAGAGAAAATAGTTTTGAAATCTTATTACTTTTCCACATAGAACGCTGAGATTTTTCGAAAGCTTATAGGAACATAGTAATTAATGAAAAAGTTTTATTCCTTTCCTACGAAAAGCTCTTTTTACAAAATTAATATGTAATTAATTCCCGTATTTTTTAAAAGATATTTTAGAAAGAAGTCGTTATATTACATAGTAATTAGATATTTAGTATAATAGTAAGAATATATATTAACTGATATATTGGGTTAGTGTTGAAAACTGAATATCTATTAACAAAACATTTTGACAGTATTAGATGTATAATACGTATTATAAGAAACATAAGAACAATTTTTTCCAATAATTACATTGCATAGTTAAAGTTCTTAGACTTTAATTTCCTTTGTAAATTTACTTTCATGGAAAGTTTCAGATACATTGTTTAAGTATTTCAACTCTTACCCTACTAAAGAGAGGTCACTAGTTACCGAGCGATTCCTGTTTGTGCAAGTTTCTTTACGTGTTTTGATAATTATAAATTATACTACATTTTATTATTTTCCAAAACGAAGTGCCAATATTTGTTCTAGAAAGTTAAAAATATGTTGGTGAATTTGTAGAAATTTTTAAAATCATTCTGAATAAGTAAAAAAATCGGATGGATTCTAGTGCCCCTGTATGGATGTGGCACCAAATTGTATCTAATAGGATAAGGATTAATTTTATTGATTCTGTATTATGTGTTTTATTTTGAAACGATATTTTTTTATTAGTACATTACCCAAATGTAAATGTTATGTAATATAATGTACATTATATATATAAACTGCTTAAGACGTGCTACATAAAATAAGATTATTATTTAATTTAATTAAATATTTATTTACTGCTAAATAAATGCTTACTCTCTAAATTAGCAATCTCCTCATGGATACTTAATTTTGTAAAAGTAATGTTTTTCATATTTACGTTATGTATATATCGTAAAATTTGCTGTAAGATCTACAATTATATACGATAGTATAAATCATGGATATATGTAATTATATTTTCACGAGGAGTTCTTTAAAGTACAATATCCCTTACATATCAAACTTTCTAAACTTTCAACAAAAAGCCGGTTACCCTTAACGATAGCCCGAGCATGTCCTGGCTACAGTGCGAGGTCCAATTGCTCCCGCGAACTATATCCACTTTGCTCGAATTTCAAGAGCGATGGTAGAGATCCTTAAAGAGGCTCTCTCGTAATTCCTAAAGCCGCATGTTCTAGGGAGGCCTTAGATCGGGATATCCTTCACGAACCTCGTCTCGAATTCCACAAAGACACGAACTGGCCGCGAGCAGAACACTCAATAAAGACACTTGTATATAATGCCTTCTCTCAGCGCGGCGACATACTCTCTTTATTGGCATTTTATTTGTAATTTTGATGCTTCAATTGTTTTTTTTCAATATTTCGCTGAATTTTACAGAGAATTTTGTGCCCTCTGAAAATGATGAGTTTTTTGAACATTAAAAGAATTTTGTTATCAATGGCACATTAATGAAACGTGTCCCTTCGATATTTAAAAAATTGAAATTTAAAGACACATACGTGTTATGATATATGATACAATTTCCTAAATAATGTTTTAAAAGATTTAAATAATTATTTGCAAACATTATTTACGTGTGTACAGAGCGAGTCATTCGCAAAATACGGATTATATACACGCTTGATACTACCTTCCTTTTAATATATAAATAAAATATATATATAAAAAAGGTAGAAAACGTTTCTCCACTTGTAAATTTACCCACGTGCGAAAGCAGCAAATGTTTTTCTACACGTTTACTGTTGATTTTCCTCGATTTTTATACGAAGAATTCTGTCTCTGCGAAAAAAAGCGCTAAGTTTTCTTACTGATAAATGCTAATAAAGATAAAAAAAAGTTGCCTTTAAGTATATGTATATTTGGTATGAAGTTACAACAGATTACAACAAAAGATTACATTAGACATATACCTAAAAATTAATGTTTATTTATAATTTACTATATTATCATCTAAGTAATGATTATAGATGCTTGTAAAACGAGAGGCTCATTTTGTTAGAGCAGGATGATGCATACGAGCATATTTTTTTGTTAAATCTCGAGCAATTTAAACAAAAAAATGAGCTCTCTGCGTTGAAATATGAAGATATTATTCACTGTCATGAAATATGTGAAAATTATTCACTATCTAAGAAGAAGTTAAAGAAATAGTACTTTGAGATAATCGAAGTTAAACTGGATGCAATTAATATATTTTCAATCAAAAAACATTAAATAAATTCAATGGTGAAAATAAGATGCATCAAAATTAAAACGTTCTTTTCGTGAAAATAATTTTCTGTCATTATTATAAATAGTTTACATGTATAGTTAACTCTATTCGTGAATCGTGAATCTTTTAAGGAATATCAAAATTTCAAATAGTTGTAGCATTGTAATAAATTAGATTGGGGATTTTAATTTAAAAAAAAGTAGTATAGTGAAAATATACAGACTATTATAACAAATTAATGAAGAAAGAAACCAATTTGTTAAAAAGTTATAAAATGATACTTAGGCTGTGTTCTAAAATTTCCTGCCAGTGCTGAAAATCTGTAGTGCATCTGTAGTACATAAACTATAGATTTTTAGTACTGGCAGTAAATTTTGAAATACAGCCTTTATTCGTTATTTGTGAAAGAACATAGACAAGAAAGGGGAAAGAATGATTCAAGTATATTTGTAATATTTCAAATATATTTGCATTTTTTATAAACTGCATTAATTCGGTTGGTCGGAACGCAATGATAAAGCTTGAAATAATGTCATAAATTGCATTGATTGTTAATCTTAATAATAATGAATGTCAATAAGCATTTTGAGATAACGCACAGAAGTTATTGTGAAAAATATTACTTCACCCAGAGTTCGAACTTGGATCTCATAATTTTCCAGGAGACTTACCAGTTCGATCATCGAATATATGTAAAAAATATATATATATACAATAAAAATTGAAAGATCTACGCTTGCGATAGCAGTTGACAAAGTTAGGCTACATACATGTGATATCTCCCTGAAGGGTATCACGTTAACTGCGTATTCTACGAAGCTTCCCCTAAAGCATAGCTTGTGCCTACACTTGTGCAATATCTCCAAAACTTGCACAATATCCGAGGGACTGGGAGGAAGTCCACGCGGATCTTCGAGTTTGCGTCTTCCCTACTTCCGAGAAGAGAAACTTTAGTACCCGAAGAAGAAGTTCTATGACCTAGAGCGCTTCGTGCCTCTTGTAATATTCTGACAGATGCTGCACGTTACTAAGAATATCTGTAGTGGTGGTGATGGGTAAAATAATGAGCGAGAATTAATATTAATTACATGATTGTCAACGCATAGTTGACTCTCGGTAACTTACTCGAGTATGTACTCGTCGGAATCGCATTCGTCGGACTACTCAAAGTTCCAGTCTTGTCAGAAGCGGAAGTTTGACTTCCGAATGAGAGATGTCAAATGACGACAACTTTCATGCGCGTCTTACACAGAGATCCACGACTTGAGTAACGAAGTAAGACATTGTTCCGAATCATTCACTCATTTTACACATTCAGTTTTTTAGGAAAAGATACGGAGTTGAGTCCCACGGTGGCTTCTATTCTCTCGACAGAGAAATTTGCCTACTTAAGCATCGTTGCAATTCTCTAGCGATGTTTGTTTCTAAGTTACGCGTTGTTATACGTGTCTTTGCTCACAATTATCTTCTGCCAAGTTGAACTAATGCAGCTCACGTTATGCAAATTATACCTACTGTTTGCTTCGAATCTCTCTCGATGTTTACGTTCTTAAAACACTCTCTTTTCTCTCTCTCTCTCTCTCTCTCTCTCTCTCTCTCTCTCTCTCTCTCTCATTCATTGTAATGTCATAGTTCATTCGTGGCATAAAAATGTAAACCACTATCGAAGCAACTGCGAATCGCAATGATTTATCTATCATGATAAAGACAAGTACTGACAGTTGGGTCACGCAGTTAATATTATGCCTCTATAACAGGGTGACAGACCTAATGGCATCCCGTAAGCGCTTTCTTACCTGACTTGTCTGACGCCGTCTATCTTTCCGATGTTACGGATGAATGTCTTTGGCACATTCCAGGGTGGCATAAGCTCGGTGAGAATATTATGAGAAACATGAGATACTGTAAACTATGAAATGCATCTTCCATATAATTGTTCGTCCGTTGATACGCGAGATGTTATAAATTTTGCAATATAGATTAAATTCGAGGAAAAAAATAAGAGGATATGACTCATACTTAGACTTTCTAAAGATTTTGTAAGCTAATCCAAGACGATTATCGATTTTTATAAAAAAATTTGAATGAAAAATATTCAACGTCGTCTCAAATTTCTCTGCTTTAAGAAACACATATTTTCTGCTTTAAAAACATAAGTTTATATTTTCTTATATAATTTGTGTTTTTAGAGGAGAGAATTTGTTTTTAAAGCAAAGATAATTTATGTTTTAAAGCAGAGAAATGAAAATGTGATTGCAATGTGTCCGCAATGTATGCATCGCAATATTTCGTGTGGTTGTAACAGATTTTCTAATCTGAAGAGTCTTTAACGGTTAATATCTCGGTTCATAAGACAGAGCAGCGTTTTTTTCTCGTCAAATCTTTATTTTTATGCGAAAAACATCGATTTAATGTATTTTTATCAATCAAAATTTAAGATGACTGAAGTATTATTTATATATATATATAT
>NW_017259206.1:23457-27979 GCF_001594045.1 Atta colombica
TCACTTATAATCTCTGCAGAATATAGAATGTGTAAATTATGCAGAATGTGTAAATTATACAAAATTGTCGTAGCGCTTACAATGTTAGTTATCCATGTATCGCCTGCGCCATATTTGCCTTTTGCGCCAAAAAATTTGAAAGGACATTTCTTTCACATTTCATGATGACGATAACGACAACAAGGATGATGAAGAAAATAAAGACATTCAGACTTTGCATCATAATATCTCCGCTAGTAAGACATATAGAGAAAAAATAAAAACTTTTATTATATATTTTTGGCGGAAGCTATTGATTAAGTCTATTTAGAGCTTGATCGGTTCTGCCCTCATTGAGATCCGATAATCTTCGTACTGGAAAACTCGGCTCGCGTAAAGATACACGGTCTCGCGCTTCAATATCGCTTTTAACGCTCTTAACGCGAGACACTACCATATCCTCTGATGTGAAGAATCGATTCGCGTGATATCGCATAAACGGGTTACATGTTTGAGATTTTGTAAACGAAAAGAAAATGTTACAATTAAATTATGAACTTTTATGTCAATGATGTTCTTAGATAAACTATCTTTTATAAATAAATTATTACGTATTTTTATGCTTTTATATATAATGCAAAATTTTCAGAAAGATCTTGGAAACATCGCAGTAAGCCAACTATTATTCTGCTTAAACTGTCATGAGACAAGAAATATGAATACTTCGAAAATCTTTCCACTCGTCCTTTCATCTCCACATTTCTTCTTTATTCGAACTCTTCTAAAATTTCTTTTTTACAGAGATCTCAAGCCATGATATTAAGGTGCACCGTAGCCTAACATTCCTTCAACTCTTTACTTAGTAACGATGTTGCTCCTCGAAATGAGACATCAAAGTTCTCGTTTCCAGGACGAGACATCATCAGATGGAATGCAAGTTGCTAAATGGAAGATCCGCACAACGGCATCACTGTCGCGATAGCTTGAGGATGGAGACGCTCTGGTGCATTTTGGAAAAACTTCTGTATCACGAACGAACGTTGGGGTAACGTTTCGATTGACATCTCTTTCGTTATTTCCAACGTACATGAAAAATACATACGGCGGAGAGGCAAAACGGAGCGGAATTCTGAAGTTTCTTTTCAACTTCACCGAAGTGCTATGCAAAAAGAGCGCGTGTTGTTCTAATGAGCAACTGAGACATAGTTGTAAACGTAATCGCGTGGAACTTATCGAAATAGTCGATGAAATGAGAAAGATCATAGAAACGTTGTTCCTTCATATCCTCGAAACGAGCGAAAACGCGATTTTGTAGATCACGTCAGTTATACTACGTTACCAGAAATTTATTACGATTATGATCATTGCGCTAATTTGGACACCATATCGTCGCCGTGAATGCCGGAATAAGGCGAGCCTCGAAGTCCGCTAGACCATTAACGCGGTTTAGACGACGCTTTAGATGATGAAGTTCATCGCCAAAGGTGTCGAAGTTAATATCGCGCGTCTCGGGTGAGACATTACGATCGCACAGCGACGTAGAGGTCTGTAACTAATCCAAGCTTGGAGATATTCTCAGAAATATCTCCGGATCTGGGAAAATAGAATACCTGCCTTTCCTACATCGTCTCTCAAGTTTTGATAGAGAACAGTTGGATTCTATATGTCGATAAACTTATTGAATTTGAAGACATCAAGAAAGTTGAAGTTACACAGTGTTTGAAGTGTCTCGCTGATTTTATATAGAGTAGAGCAAGGCTTTTTCATTTTTCGCGATAATGTTCATATATATTTCTGAACAGTATATGTTGATTATTTATAGATACTTGTGCTCTCAAAAAGCAATCATGATTATATAATGTAATTATAAACATGTTACTGCAAAGAGATATTGTTTGCTATTATAAACTTTCGTATTACTTTAAAGTTGACAGAATAACCCCGCTCTACCCTAGCTAACGTTACACCTATGAGTTTTAACTGACGAAGTTCATACTTTGATAGTATTATTTTAATTGAATACCTTTTTGATTCGTATTCTAGGTCAAGTTTACATTGAACACGTAATATGAGTCATAATATCAAGTCAGCCATTAATGACTATTTACTTGACAACAAATGCATTTGGTGATTTATTAACGTTACTTTAGTCTTGTGGCAGGGCATACTCAGTATAGGTACTTATCGTAGTACCTAACAAACAAGAATATTTGGCTTTGTCATGGCTTAGACAGTGCCTTTCCTAATTAAGTGTTATTTTCAAAAGCGAAGTTGATTTGAGAACAGGTAATCTAATAAGAAAAAAAGCGATCCAATAATTAGAAAGTAGAGAACACAGAGGAAATCTTTTTCCATAAGAGCATAATGATGTTTTTGATTTCGGTAAAAGCCAACTAGAATACATTCGAGAGGAAGCAGACTATGAGAATAGAGGCTACAGCTTTGCAAGATGTAATGTTAGCTCGCACGTAATTTTGCATATCATCAAAATACAAAAAACCGTTGCAAACCCCCGCTCGGTTTTTTTCATTTGACGCATTTGAAATTAGCAGCTAGAGAGAAGAACCTTGATGTTTGAGTCGCTGGTATGTACGTTATCACGTTGTCGGTGGTCTTCGAGTAATTGCGTCGGTGGAAAGTCGCCTACGTGACGCCGACAGACGCTTCAGGGAAAAATGAACGCGGCAGAAATTCGCAGGGAACGTCGTTTCTCTCTTGGACTGAATATTAATTTCTTTTTTACCTAACAATAAGTCGCTGAAACTATGACAACGTTGTATAAATAACTTGTAAAGAAATTCAATTTATTTTCGAAAATTATTTAATTATTGAAAAAGCATTTGCTTTGCCAGAAGGATCTCTGTGTTCGAATGTTCTTTCCTATATGTTTCCTTCAGAGAAAACATTATTAGAAAGAATGCATTGAAAGATCTCTTATAGGAAAGAAGCTCTTAAAGAAATTACCCTTTCTCGTTTTAAAGAAATAAAAATTTAAAAATTAACACTTCAAATTCTACTCTCGTTATGGCATACTAAGCTTAAAAAAACATCTTTTTTGGGAAACTTTTGTTTACTTTATTATTTTTATTCATGTAACTTTTTTACAAAGTACATATATTCGCTTGATATTATTGTAATATTCCTTAATGTCTTGATCGAAAAAATAAAATTTATTATAATATATTTATTTTCATAAAAGTTAGAAGTAATTAAAATTCGGTTGAGTATGCATTGTCTATTGCATCTTTCACAAAATAGTATAATATTGCATTGAAGAGTTAAGACATTAAGATATATATCAATAACATCTGCTGATAAAAATCTGCAATTGTCAATAAAACATCATGACATCGATATGTAAATACGAACGAATGATTTTTTATAAAATTCTTCCTCGTTGATCATCTACATAATTCAATTAGTCTTCTTAATCTAGTAAATACATTTCCTGGATTGTGTACTGTTACACGTTAATAAAGCCTCAATCAACATGAGATAGACAGCGTGTAAGAAGATTGAAGTAAAGATTCCCAATCGTCGAAGTAACGTGTTCTAAACACACGCAAACGAGTTCTGATATCATTTGTTCTAAAAGAAAACTTTGGAGCTTATAGCTCAGAACTCAGTTTATTCCACGTTTATTCGTTTATTCTCTTTACGCAGAATAGACGCAACACATGGTTTACATAATATTAAATAAACAACTTAATAGCATGTCAATATTGTATACGATATTGAGAAGTTTCAAATGAAATTTAAAATATTTTATTGCATTTATTCCTAAAAATTGTTCTAAAATTGTTTATTTTATTTCTGTATTATACATTTCTTCAATTTGTTTATGAATTTAACTTATTAAATTACTCTTTTGAAATTATTTAGAAAATTCATAAATCAGCCACAAAAAAGATTTCTATATTCAACGCTTCTTTCTTCGATTTAGAATCAATTAAGATCGATATATCAACCATATTTATTCTTTAGAGAAGAATATTTTATTTTTAAGCTGTTTGAAGGTGACTTAAAAATACAAAATATAAATAATAGGGAGCATACAGCCACAATAGATGTTTTAAACGGAAGTCATATATTTAAAACATCTAGTGTTGTGGCTGTATGCTCCCTATTATTTATATTTTATTTTTAAATGAAAAATTCTAAAATCTAGAATAAAATATTTCTAATTTTCTTAATCTAGAATAAAATATCTCAATTTTCTTAATAAAAAAATGAGGTCAGACACAATATTCTTTTAAACTGATCTAAAGGAAATAGTTTGCTCTATTTTTGTGGAAAGAAGTTTGCAGAATGTTAGTAATCTTACATTTTTCGGCAACGAAAAACTGGAGTTGACTTGGGACTCGAGCTCATGATCTCTCATTTCGTGTGCTTAGTGTGTTATATCACGAGTTTCACTGCCATGATATTATAGCATCGTATATAATAATATATAATAATATATATATATAATGTATATAATACTAGATAAAGACTTACTCTGTAAATGTAGAAAAATAAAAATTATTGATTTAATCTTAATATA
>NW_017259206.1:28079-31352 GCF_001594045.1 Atta colombica
CAGTTTAGGATATAATTATTGAAACACAATTATTAAATAAATTTTGTTGTTGGCTATTCACTGTTTTAAATCTAAATTTATTTTATAAATATATATAATAATAAGATAGAAATTACTTAAAAAATCTTTATTGATTTTAAGCTATTGATTTAAGTTATTTTACTATTTGCATATCAAATCATTATTCAGATGATTTGAATTGATATACATATTAATATTTCTAAACAGAAACTTTTTTAACATTGACAGAAATTATTCAGATTCTTATGACGTAATAGAGAAATTTCAGGATCGGCGAACCTATTTACTCACATTAATAAGTATTATCGATTTGCTTCACGGTAGTAGGATGATCTATATCGCATCTCAAATAGCCTGATGCGTTCCAATCGATTCTCATCCACCACAAGTAGAATTGGATAATCAATACTTACTGTCCTCTTGAAGATTTAAGTATTATCTTGAAGAATTGAGTATTATCATATTGAAGATTTGAGTATTATCTTGAAGAATTGAATATTATTATATTGAATAAATTGATTAGTTTATACATTTCTAGTATATCAAACATATGATTAAATAATACATTCATAACGATGCGCTATGCACAGTGCTAAAAAAATTAAAAAATATAGAGATGGAGTAGAAGATGTTTAAAGACCTGCATGTTTTCTGAGAAAGTTCCAATTTTTTTGATGAATTTATTAGTTACTACATATGAATAAGGTTGAGTCGAATAAGACATTAAATAAGGCACATTTTTAAATTTATTATTTAAAAATTCATTTTACATCGAGAATAGATGTATGCTTAAATGAAATGTTATAGGAAGTAGATAAAAG
The DNA here is from genome assembly GCF_001594045.1 of Atta colombica. Classification (NCBI taxonomy): domain Eukaryota; kingdom Metazoa; phylum Arthropoda; class Insecta; order Hymenoptera; family Formicidae; genus Atta; species Atta colombica. The sequence goes on from NW_017259206.1 coordinate 28,922, forward strand.
GACCAATGAATTAAAATGAACTGTAACATATTTGTTTAATGCAATAAAAATTTATGACGAAGAGTGTGCACAAGCCATTTTTATCACAATTAGTTGCAAAATTTATCAAGTATACATTATTTTATTATTATACATTATCTTATATACATAATATTATTCATATATACATATAATAATAAATAAATCGATTTTTTAAAATAATCATTTTTTTAAATACAATGAACTCTTATTAAATATGAGAACTATTTATGTCGTTATTTGCTTGTTATATGTGAGATTTATTTATTAGGATAACGATTTTTAATACTGTTAACTTTTAAGAAGTTAAAATTACACTCAAATTGTAAGAAGTTTCCAAAGGTTAAAAGATTAATTACAGATTAAATTAAAGATAATATTGTAATGTTTAAAAGTAGAGTAGTAGAAAAGGATTTCCTCTTTTTATGATAATAATAATAATTTTAAAAACTGCTTTAGAAAGATAATGTTTAATTTCTTTGTTATTTTAAATTTATTTTTAATTTGAGCTTTATTATATATTTATATGCTAATAAGGCCCAATATCAAAAATAAAAAATTTTTTTCATTTATAAATATTCTCTATAAAAGATATATTTTGTTTTTGTGAGTGAGTGAAATAAATATTTTATTCTCATTTCGTTTATTTCAATATCCCTATAAATAGAATTAAAAAAAATAAATTAGGTGGGCCTTATTCGACTCAGGTATCTAATATGTATAAAATTGAAGTATCTTACAATTCGAAAGTTATTATATTGAGAAAATTATGTAGATTGAAACTGACACAATCGCTCTTGTTCAAATATCAAGTTAATTGAGGGTATTATATAATTAACGCAATCAATATGTAGTTAATTTAATAGGTACGATTATTAATACAGTTGTAATGACAAAATACGTTGTTATATCAACACAATAGTTTTTGATTGTTAATAAATTATTAACGATGTTCTTTGTATTATATGTTTGCATCGTATTAAATCGTTTTTCTATATTTGTTCTTTTTCTGTATTTGTGTTAGTGTTAATTTCTTCAAATAATATTAATATTTATCTAACGGAAGGAAATCTTAATAATTCTCAATTTTTATAAAAATATTCCAATATTATTTTACAAAAATAATTCGAAAATCATATCTAAAATATTCGGTTTTAAACAGTATTTTCTCCGAATAAAGAAAATATCATCATTAGGACCTATACTATCGCATAGATTAGATAAAATCTACGACATAATTAAATTAGCTGCAACAAAAGAGCAATAGTAAAAGTCACGTTTAAAAAGGGTTTTTGAGTACCAACGATCTAACATCTCACCGTTTTTTCTTTCTCGCGAAATGAGCTCTCGATGTTTTAATTTGTGTCACAGCACAAAGACTTGACATTCTCGAAGACGCGTAGTGAAAAGTAAGAATTGTATCGCCAAATAACACTTATGTTACATTGTTCGATTGCAGAGTGCTGGTGAATGAAGGCACAAGGAACACATACGGAGGGCGACGACGCCCTTGAGGCTTGAACGGGGAAAATATGGTGCACGAGGGCACGGGTCTATGGCACGCGGCGGGATTCAACGTATCGAAGTGGCTGATGATCATAATACATGGATACCGGGTCACCACTCTCGTCCTGTACATCCTGCTCAACGTACTGGTGCGCACCGGTAAGTGCAACCACCTTCTGGTTTTCCCTTCAGTAAAGTATGTTTTTACGTGAAATTATTGTTTGCGCACGTTCCATCCGTCGTCAAAGCCGAGCAGATTCCGGCGTTGCGTAAAGTAAAAGTAGAGGCAGCTTCGAGCGTTATTTTGTATTGATCTTTTTTATTTTAGCTACTTGACATTCGCATATTCTTCCAAAAGTTTGTTTTGCAAATACCACACTTCTTTCAGTTTGAACATATTGGATTAAAATTTTTTTTATAGATCAATAACTACTCGAAGATTATTGTAATAATAACAATGATAATGCAAATAAAACAAATCAGAATTTGTTATCTGTGAAAAGAGAGATCTCCTATCGATTTCCATTAAATAATTTTTAATAATTATTCGGATTAAAGGATACGCCGATAATCTGGATTTTAACATATGTTGTCAAGATCATTATCTTGAGTGATCTTCAAAAGATTTTAGATGGTGATCACTATTCATTCAAAAGTTATTATAAAAATTTCATTCAAAAGTTATTAGTACTTGAATAAAAAAATTACTGAAAATCAATATTCAGCGATTTTCAGTAATTAATCTTGTTAACTATTGCGAAAATTGCAAAATGATAGAAGACTTTTTGACTCAGTTTAATCTATTCTGTCGCTATGCGAAAATTTTATTAATTATCAAACACTCTGTATATATATATATATATATACACACACACACACACATATATATATATATATATATATATAT
>NW_017259206.1:31452-33255 GCF_001594045.1 Atta colombica
CAAAATATCAATGCAATTTTTTAATTATAATTGAAAGTTATCAAATCATACTGCTTAAAGTTTGCGTGTTCAAATATGATACAACAGAAAATTCAATCGTAATTAATCTAAGTGCGCGAATTTCATGCGATACAGTTCTTGGTAACTTTAATTTAAATGCTTATTTTTAAAAATTATTATAGCCTCGATATTTTAATATTAAAATTTTCGTTTCAAAATGCTATCAAAATCCTTAATCGTTACAGTCTTTATTGGACATCTTGTATACATGTATAAAATTCATAAGTTTTTTATCTGTCATGTACAGCGTTTGGGTTATTTTATATTTATAGAGAATGACTTTTATTTCTTTTAAAGAATTTTACGAGTTTTTATTCACATATGTATGACTACGTTTACACAGATAACCTTAATCGAGTTTATAACATAGTTTAATAACATAGTTAGAAACTAGCCAATCACAATCATTCCGTTCTTTAGAGGAATAGATATGATTGGCCATTTTGATAACTATGAACGTTATTAAACTAGATTAAGGCTATATTCCAAAATTGATTGCCTGTACTGAAAATTTATAGTGAAAATTTATATACGTAACATAAACTATAGCATTTTCAACGCTGGCAGTAAATTTGGAATACAGCCTAAAGGTGTCTATGTAAATGTAATCTATGTTTGGATGAAACAGGTTTATATTCTTTATTTTGTAACTTCATACAGATAATTTCTATTTATGCAGTTATATAGCCGTTGATATAATTAAAAGTGTAAGAAATATATTTCATAGAGATATATTTCGATATTATTAATACATTATTCATCTACATTTTTAGTATACAACTATATTTTTTTCTCTAAAAATGGCTTGAAGTTGAGCTAAAATAGTATAAATGAATTATTAAATCATGTAAATTCAGGTGTACATTATTAATCATCACTTACTACGCTACTTTTACTTTTATCAGTCATTTCAAAATTATTAATTCATTACTTTTTTCGAAAATTCTATATACTTTCAATTAATATTTTATTAACGATTATGAATAATTATGTGCCTGTGACCTGTAAGAGTTAATAATTATTTGCGTTTAATGAGAGTTTAACAAAATCTCGTTTAAAATTCAAGTATCTATCTTGTTTATCTCTCGAATGTTATAGCAATAACGATAAATCGATGTTGACCCTCCAAGCATACGCATGATATGACGATACATCATAGTTTACCACTCAAAGGATTAATGCATTTAAATTACGTCCTAGTATGCGCAGATATACTGCTGCATATCGATATGAGTATTAAAAGTAATCTAGTTGCATGCGTGTGTTCGTCATATTATATATGTTTTATGAATTCGATATAACATCATTCGTAAACAAAACATGTTAACATACTCGCCACTCAATCGTACTTGCGGTAAAATTTATAAAGATATTTATTTTAAACATCAAACATGTGTTATTAATAAAATTTAATCGACAAAATTGTTCTTTAAACTTTCGCAACACTAATTTTTTTTTGAAGAAAGATTTTATTGTATATTAGTGATATCAATCTGTGTTTTAAAATCTCTTATTCATTTAAAATAAAAATACATGTTATATTGCAATATATAAATATTATAAAGTATGAATTCGGAATTTTAATGTTATCCAAATATTTGCTACAAAATTGCAATGAAAAATGAATCTTGCTTCAATGGCATTTCAAAATGCAACGTTAAGAAACAAGAAGACTATAATACTTTATATGCAAAGCACATATAAACAGATATTTTATATAAATATATATGTATATATATATAT
>NW_017259206.1:33479-35228 GCF_001594045.1 Atta colombica
TATATATATATATGTGGACACCTTTTATAAATGTTTATATTTTTAGTTAGAAATAGAACAATAAAGTAGAATGAATGTGCTGCAATTTTTAATAATATAAATTTAATATTAAATATTTATAAAAATAACATATCCGCTGATGCATTTTTAATTCGTCTTAATATCCTCTTTATAATATCATAAAAAATCATGCAGTTATTCAATCTTTTCATTCAAGACGAATGTCTTATATTGATATCACTTTTTTTTATTTTATAAATTTCATAATCGACTGTTAAAATTATAAAATTTGAGTTTTGAGTTACTCCTAATGTTTTCGTCAAATATGAAATAAAAAAAATTGTAAATTTTTAAATTATTTAGGATGGATCTAGTTTGGCGGATGTTTAAATGTTCAAAAAATAGAAAACTCGTTATAGTTTTGAATAATAATATGCTATCCTGTATCTGAAAAATCATAATTTTGGATTTAGCAATGACCAAATGAATCCATTTCTATATTTTAATTCTTAAGGAATTGCTGATAGTGCTAGCATCGCAGCCAATACGGCAAGAATCTAATACATCAATTCAGCAAGAAAACAAGCATCATGTGTTGCTGACTTAATATATTAGTCTTATGCAAATCTGAAGATTAGGAAGAAAGTGCCGGAAGTGTTGTATATCTTTTTCTCTCACTCTTTATACATATTGTATATAAACATATTGTATATGCATTTGATTGTTTTTACACATATGCATATGATTTTTTTTACAAAGTTATACCATTTTTTAAGAAAAGTGTTACAAAACGAACAATTTTTTCTTATATATTCAATATAACTCCGAAACAAATTATTATTGGAAATAACTTTATTAAAAATGGAATTAAAATGTGAATTGTAAATCTAAAGTTTTTAAAGCTGGTGTAAGTATGTGCGTGTACATATATGTACTTGAGTGTGTTCTGCTTTTGGCATTACCCAGAATCAACGGCGTGCCAAGAATCTAATTATGTGTGTGTGTGTGTGTGTGTGTGTGTGTGTGTGTGTGTGTGTGTGTGTGTGTGTGTGTGTGTGTGTGTGTGTGTGTGTGTGTGTGTGTGTGTGTGTACATATATATGTGTTTAATAACGTATATTGTCTCCTCGTATTTATCAACGTTTTTCCTCCGCAACGCTCTGCAGGAGGAATGACATAATTTAAGACAAAAAGAAATAAAACATTTAGGGGCTTATTCTGTAATCCTTAACGACTATAACGATATCATTACATTGTCATTGCGCAGTATTTGTATATAGTAAAAAAGCTGCGCAACGACAATATAATATATATTATATATCGTTATTAAAAGTTACAGAATAGGCCCCTCAATTAACAGTATGTGAGAGATGGAAGGAAATGAAAAGGAGAATGGACGTAATGTAGAGAGGAAGAGGAGATTCGGTAATCGATTATGTAATGAGAGGGTAAGAATAAATATACCATATAGTATGCAGTATAAAACTACATTGTTAGATTATTATCAATTATGTAAATTGATACAAAGTTATATCAATTGTATCTGACTTTTTAATATTTATACAACAAATTAAAATATATTTTGGAAATTTTTGTAATTACATATTTCATTTGCTTGGTTATTTTTTTGGTTATATTTTTTGGTTATATTTTAGTCACAGTTTTATTTATGTTACTTATATTCAATAACAAAATAAATTGATGAAATATTATTTAAGTGAGCGGTACGCATTAGGCAACTCTATACCAT
>NW_017259206.1:35328-39461 GCF_001594045.1 Atta colombica
TAGTTAGTATAAATCATTACGTAATCATAGAAGTATTATGTCTATTGCAAATATTGTATCAATTTTCCGTAGAGATACACTCCTATACAAAAACGAGTGAGATGCGAAAAGCTTAATGGATCGATCACTATCCGTCACGAATATTTAATAGAATCGTGGCACAACGTGGCGAGGAGTTGCGAATTACTTTATCTTGAAAGATAAAAAGTCGGGACGTAAAAGATTAATCGGTGTGCCAACGTGCGACATGCTTCTTCATCAAACGAAGTATGTATTCATTTTTGAAAACTGTCGCGACTCGGCACCTATGTGAGCGTATTTGCCATTCAAATGAGCGGTGGGACGTATCGATAGAAGTCCTTAAGTATATAAACGATTGCGGAGAAGAGCTCGGTTGAGGCGATAAAGCGATGGTCGACCGCAAAGTTGGAAGACGTTTCGCCTCGAGCACTGCACTGTCGTGCTCGCTGGTAATGAGGGGAGAGGCCGGGATCATCAATAACGTAGCAAGTTCACCAATAATTAATTAGGGATATCGATGTAGCATGCACATATAACTATTGTTATCACCATCAAGCTGTCGTTAAATTGGGATGGAATGGGATGTGTTCATGCAAACATTGGGAGGGCTGCGTGATGACTTTATGAGGGCAAACCTGCAGATATATCGTAGAGATACTCCTCCCTAAGGAAATTTTTCTATGCCAGCAACTCTTTAATTGACTGTGATTGAAGCTACCTCATTGTATATTGTTGTCAACAAATTATTATTTTTTATCTAAAGTTTTTTATATTAATTTTTCTAGGCATTTTTTTCCATGGAAGAGATTGCAAATAATGAATTCTTTTGACATACATATTTGAAAAACTTGTGTTAAATTGAATAAATTCATTTGTTCCAAACGATACATTCATGTGATTCACGTTTAAATAAATATGAGATGAATTGATATTTAATTTGTTAGGAAGTAACACAAATATTATATAAAAAATTGATATAAAAATATAATATTGGCATAATTTGTAAGCAACTTGTAGAAGTATATTTTTTCAGTAAAGTTATCATTTATAATATAATAAATTAATACAGCTTTTTTAATTATTATCTTAGAATTTACATTTTAAAATATTTAAAATATTATTTTTATGTTATTTGTCCACTTGCATAAATTGTTGTTATTTTAGAAACATTATGAATATCAGTTTAACATAAAATGTTTAAATAGCACAATCACATTATATTCAATTAACATTTGAATATTGTTAAAAATTCAATATAAATTTGTTTAACAAAAATTTATTTTAATACAAAATGTAAACCTCTTGTTTTTATAAACAAAGCGTTTTTATAAGAAAGAATGACAAAATTATTCGCACCAAGCATGTTATATTAGCAAAATTTTACATTTTTTTACACATTCAAGCTTTATTCATTTATGTGAGAAGTTAATAACTGCTGTGGCAGTTATGATATTTTTTTATAAATTACGAGTATGCTGGATGTGCGTGGAATTAATTCTTAAATTACGTACCAAGTTAAATTCCGCAGAAAACCTTCGCTGTAAAAAGATCTTTTGAATGATTAATCCGGTCGCGCTTGAAGCTGGAGTATCTTATTAATGCGCATTAAAGAGCGTACAAGATCACGACAACAAGAAAGTGGATTTAAATTGCCCGATCCGTTTAAGAATTAACACGCGGGAGTCATAAAAGTCGGAATTCGCGTCTGTTTGCAAATTTATTTTCACAAGTACCCCTTGAGAGAAGTGTTAATATGATGCAAAATCGTCGTGATTCTTATTTTATTACATGCATCTCACTTTATTCGTTGCAAAAGACAGTTATGAGAGTAAAGGGCTGCGCACAAGGAATAGGAATAAAGAATAAGAATAGGAACATAGAATAAGAATTTCAACCTATCGGAAACTGTGTCTTCTATAGTGCACTGTTTCTGATTGGTTGAAATTCTATATTCTTGTTCCTATTTTCTGTTCCCATTCTATCATTGTGCGGCATACGACGCTTGTTTTCCTGCTAGATTACTAGCTGGATTAGAACCTTACTACCGTATTGGCTGTGATGCTGGCAGCATTGTGTGCCGCCAGTTTAAAAGTCTCTTTGTTTGCCGTGAATTACGTTGTTTATATTTAACTTACACACAGATGATTTACGTATCATTGACACATCATTACATACTACATCATTATCTCTAATCACTAATGTATGCTACATATACACATAAATTTTATATATAATAATTAAATTTTAATTAGACATTTAAGTCCAATTTTAAAGACTCCACGTTTCTTCGTGCACTGTGTCTGTGGACTACTACTTTCGTAAGTACAGATAGCTTTTACACGGAGCAAATGTGTCGTGACAGTTCTGGAACGCCATATTGGGTTAAGAAACGGTAAAGATCTCAATTTCGAAATTTTCTTGTCGTTCTCAGTATAAACTCCCCTTCACAGACACATATTAATACGTATATTTTAACTTTGGAAAAGAATTTTCGAATCAGTAAAAGAAAAAAAAATAATTGTTGTACAAAAATTATATGATTTAGTCGATAATATAGACGACTTCAGGATCCTCTTACCATAATTTTAAATTTTAATATAATCATTATATTTTTCCTCTTTTACTAATTCGAAAATCTTTTTCTAGGATTAAAGTATATGCATTAATACGTGTCTGTAAGGTAGAGTCTACGACAACAAATTTTAAAATTGAGATCTTCTTTGCCGTTTCTTAATCCAATATGGCTCTAGAACTGTCATGTTGTGACAATAGGTCTGTTTTCTGTGACTGAACTAGTGTACACTTTTAGTGGAACTTAAAGTGAGATAGATATACATTTGATATTTGTTTAAAGCGAAAAAGAGAATTCTAGAACAGTCTAGTGCAGGAACAGAAAACAGACCAAATATTTACTTCATATAAAAGCTGTGCAATTTGTTGCACTTACGAAATAGCAGTCCACAGACTAGTAGTTTGCACGAACTAACAGTGTGGAGTTCTAAAATTGGACTTAGATGTCTAATTAAAACGTTATTGTTATACGAAAATTTATGTATACAAGTGCATGAGATATTGATGTAATAGTATATATAGTGATGTATCAATGACACGTAAATTGTTTGTGTGTAAATGCTTTTACATTTACAATGTAACTAATCGTCTTTAGAATCCTCTTAACACGTACGCGTGGATCGCATATAATGTGTGATAGGCGTGTTCGTCAATTATTCATGCTCCGATACTTGCTAAGAAATTGCGCTGGCACGATTCGGTTATGACAATGATATTCACTGTGGCGTAATGAAGCGCGAATTGCAACTTTGATACGTGCCGTGTAACTTTCGCGACTTTGTTCGCCGTGTAACTTTCGCGCTCGAAGAAATGCCGAGCGGCGGCGGCGCGCCAGGTGTGTTACTTCCGTTTATCTTACACACTGATTTGTTTCCGCAGCAGCTTAAGTTCTTTGCGCTCCCCTCGGGGGAAATTTTGCTGCTATAAAAAGCTTACTGCCGTAAGCCTAGTCCTGAAGAGTTTGAAACGGGGACAGAGTTCCTCGAGCTGTTTGAGGTAGTACGTGGCGCATTGCAGTGGCGATCGGTGACTCGGGATCCAACTCTTCTCCGAGAGGGGAAATTGGAATTTTGAAGGCACTATGCTTACTTCGTTAAAGTTACGCCCGCGGCAGACTTTCTGAGATCTCTTCGTGAGTTCGTTTAGAGACTTTCGCTAGTGATTGGTGAACATTAGATTCGGGGAGGTTTATCCAAGATGATTTCAAGTAATTAGCGATAACGACAGACTTGAAACTTTTACAGAAAGTTTTGATAAATCAAAAAGATTTCCTAATTGAGGAGAAGGTAATTTGAAGATAATGATTGAAAAAAAATAGATGTGTTAAAGATGTATACCTATCATACTTTATATTGTTTACAATTATTTATAATATTTTTAAAATGCACGTACTGAACTTTGCACGTTTCCACACATACATTTTATTCTATTTTTTTTCTTTATATGTCTGTTTTAATGTAACTTTATATTTTCTTTTCAAATCTTTTAAGGAGATCCTAAAGACGATTGTGAATAGCACTTACATATATATATATATATAT
>NW_017259206.1:39561-41394 GCF_001594045.1 Atta colombica
ACTTATTATACATATGCTACACATACACATAAATTTTTGTATAACAATTACGTTTTAATTATACGTCTAAGTCCAATTTTAAGAATTCCACGCTATTTCTTCATACAAATCACTAGTCTGGACTACTATTTCGTAAATATAGATTTTATAGCAAACGTTGTCACGATGTGACAGCTGTGAAGCACCATATTAGGCTAAGAAATGGTAAAGAAGATTTCAATTTCGAAATTTTTTGTCATTTTCCACATGGACCGCCTCATAGATGCATATTAATGCGTATAGTTTAATCCTGGGAAAGGATTTTCGAATCTATAAAAGAGGAAAAAAGTAATTGTTATACAAAAATTATAATTTAGTCGGTGATACAGACGGTTTTAGGATCCTCTTAAGCGCGACAAGTTAAATGATATAATGAAATTGTCTTTTTATTTTTTTAAATATTAAAATAATTTTTAAAATAATTCCACATTATGTATAAGTTGCATATGGCCAGATATGAGATTAAGTAGCCGTAAAATAAAAATTTCAGCTTTGGCAAGACTTTTATGTAATTACTTTAAAATTAATGCAAATATCTTGGCAGTAAAATCTGAAATATACGTAACTGCGAACTGCGAGATTCGCAAATGTGATATTAAGCGAAAACTTTTTCTTCAAGCCTGTTGCCGTTACCTTGCGCTTTAGTCATAACGAATATAAACGTTATGCTGAAAAAAAAAGAGGAGGGGAGGCCAGAGAGTGACAAAATTTTATTTTTATTTGAGTTATAAATTAAAATTTTTCACCTTCCCACTATAATTCCCTGAGCTTCTCACCGTGCATTTTTCATGTTATGCGCGCATTGTGATATGCATTGTTTAATCCGGTTAAACATGAACATTTGCACTGCCCATTATAAACAAGACGGAATATTTGCCTCAAGATATTAAGTTTAAATATAAAATGGAGAATTTTTTGTTTTAAAACTTGTTGCGCGAAATTGAATGAAGTATTTCTGAACATTGGATAGGATCGATCAAGTTATAATTGAACGATCGAGAACATGTCTTTTAAAATAATAGCTTGTTTAACGCTTTTTAGTATGTTAAACCTCTAGCGTGATTTTTAAAATGCAAAGTGTATTTGAAAAGCAATTTGATCATCGTAATAGTAATCAATAAGTTATTAATATTAATATCAATGCTCGTCGATTAAATTTATCGCGATTTATTCGGATGCGCAAGCACAAGTAATGCAATTTCGCAATAAAAAAATAAGCAGCCTTATTGCAGCAAAAGAAAGTCGTCATACATACTAGGACTGATCTCCATCTGCTAAATATAATTACGCGAAGCAGACGGGCGAGAAGGGATCCGAGCATATTCCATGCTCTATAATCTATATCTGAAACCATCTGCTATTCACTTGGGGGAGTTCTCTTATCCTTTTACTCGTTTCTGAATACCCACACCTCCACACAAATCATCCACGCAAAAATAACATATTTGGATGAAACAGAGTGCATGCAACATGTCAGATGAATTTAGCAATCTATAGGGGGATTTCCATGGAAATAGGAGAAAAAGATAGCAAATATGTGTCGAGATAAAAAAGATACGCACAAATATAGAAATATATAACTATAAACATGTATACAGAGTGAATCAGAGTCGTTGAACCGACATTTTACCCTATGCAAAAATTATCAATTTTATCTAATATTATCTAATATTATCAATTATATCTAATTGAATTATAACATGTACAGTCAATTATTATTTTCTTTTTCTCTTAGGGTAAAAAGCTGGTTCAACGACTTTGATTCACCTTGTATATATATATATATATATATAT
>NW_017259206.1:41494-52863 GCF_001594045.1 Atta colombica
ATCGAGACCTCGAGGCGTGTTCCCTCGCAAAACTGTCTCGACTCCGTTGCAAAAATATCGACAACATTTTTCACTTCCGATATATTTTTTATATGGTATAGTGTGTTGCATCGGATAACAAATTGCGACAACGTTGCAAATTGTTACATTGGGAAAGTGTCATACATGATACAGACTTTACAAACGATAATTATTGAAACTTTAAGATTACTACCATGTTATACCGATTTTATAACTAACAATAAGAGAGCTAATTAAAACCTCGTAAGGACAATCAGTGTCAAATTAACGTTTGTGAAAAATGTTACGCTATCTCTACTACTGAAGACGATTTTTACTAAGCGCCATGAAGGATGTATTAATTGTATTACTATTAGCAGCTAGAAGAAGCAATAGGTACATAATCTTAATGCGATTTCTGTGTCAAAATGAAATTTTAAAGAGACATTTTTCAGTTTACAGCTTCGTGATTTTTACAGAACAATATGCTGATTTTTCAGTAAAAATCATGCTGTTTTCCTGTACGAAGACGGCTCACAGTATGCAGTCAGTTCATTTCAATGTTCAGTGTAAACATATCCATCTTAATTTCAGTGTAAATGTATTTACAATTGTCTCGCGCCAAAAGCACTGCAGGATACTCGCAAGTGGATTAATTTCTTAATTAATTTCTTAAGATTTAGTTATTCATCGATGGATTACGTTATAGAATTGGAAATAGTTTTTCATTTATGTTTTGCTTTTTTCTTAAATAATTGCGATTAATTAAAATATTTTAAGTTTAATGATGTGAAGTAAATTCAGTACGTTTATTTCGAACGCAGTTTTTAAAACTATTCTTTGTATAGGTTGACTACGTAGAATTAAAAAAGATTTGATCGGTGAAAAGTACGCGCACAAATTTATTTCAGAAATTCAGTCGAAATTGCATCCGATATAGAAAACAATGGCATAATGATGGTTTTGCGTGTTAATTTGCAAGTCAATGTAACACATTTAACTATTATTTCCAAATTGATGTGCAGAAACTCGTAATCCCTTAATTGTTTTCCATTTTCACCTCAACTGATTTCTAACGAAACAATTATAAACACGTGTTTTTATGGCGTAAGAGTTTTTACAATTTTGTGCCACACTAAGAATAATTCTAGCAAAATTATAAGATTATTCGATTGACCAAACGGGTCTCAGGTTTCCTTAATTCAATGAAATTTAAATAATTTAAAAAAGTTTGTACATTCAGAAGATATTAGATTCAATATTTTACAAATACATTTATAAAAGAATTATACACTCAGAAAATTTTTGTTAATATTTGCAAGATAAAATGTATCAATTATTATTATTATGATTGAAAACTTTAAAATGTGTGTGTAATGAAAATAAGATATTTCATACTTTTAGAATTACTTAGCATAATGAATTATATAAAAAAAAAGGAATTTTTAATTAATAATGCAAAAAAATATTTTTTTTTAATTTCCACTTAAATATATTTCTTTATTCTTAATATTATAATAAATATTAAATTATTATTTTATTAAATATTTTTCAAATTATCGAATTGTTTTATTAATACTGAAATTACCATTTTCAGTTTTTACCGTTTTATTATGAAATTATCATTTTTTAAGTTAGTGTTTATAAAGACTTTATGTAAAAGAAAATAAATAATGTCACTTCGCCTCGGGGTTGACCCGAGGTGAGTCACTCAATTTTCTTAAAAATAAAGCATACAGAGCAATTGTGATGTCTGTTCTCTTTTGTACAATGATGTTTGGATTGTACAAGAGGACATATATTATATTATATTTTTTGCTGTATGTTGCAAAAGTGACTGCATAAAAACACTTGCATAATGTATCTATAATAATATGAGACAAATTCGAATGACCGTAATAAAATTGTGAACGCAAACGAACGAGGTATAACAAAATGAATATTCGATATATGACTTCAGTATTTTAGCTTGGTTTAACCGACGTTAAGGAAAAGTTTGTAGCTGAAATTAGTGTAAAAGATGCACGTTACGCGGAAATTCAAGGAAATTACAGTTGCTTACAACCGCATAAGTTTCCAAAGTGCCAGGATACACGGGAGCAATAAATCATAATTAACGAATTCCGCAACCGAGAAAAATTTTCACTCATGTAATCTATGAAGAACTCGTCGAAGATTTAATCTCGTTTCATATAAATTTGTTAAGATCTGGTTCATTGTGAAAACGAACATTATTTATTTACATATTTCGATGCATGAAATGCATATGTCACGACATGTCACAGAATATTTCTAAGGGGGAAAAAAATTCCCTCTTTTTTTATATCTTATTCTTAATATTATATACAATTTGTACATTAAAATAAAATTGTTAACAGCAAAGTTATGTAGATAACATTATGGGATTCTAGTGTGTCATTAACACAAAAATATAAAAGAAGAAGGGAGCACGATTATGTTATAAAAATAAATCCGTCATTACTTGATTAGATATATTGTGAGAATGAACAGAGTTTTTAAACTGACATCAAACTTTTTCAAATACGTCTAATTCCATCCGGTACGAGAGCATCACGTTATTTTAGCTATGTCACTCGGGGCTGACGCATCGTAGTTGCGAAGTGGTACGCGTAAGCTTAACGTCGCAATTTAACGTGCCGCATTTCGCAGAGAAGTGCACAGCAATCCCACAACCGTACTTTTAACGAAGTCGGCGAGTAATTAATCGAAAAACGCGATGTAATTACGGTTACGTCAAGAGACGCAGTCGTTGAAATTGCGTTTATAAAGAAATGTATGATCCTTTTATTACGGCTGCGTTGTATTGTTCATCAAAATGACAAATCCAATTAAACATGCTAGAAAAATTTGTTTTTTGTTTTATGCAATATTTATTTAAAGAATTATACTTTATAAGTTTCTTTGATTTTTCTCACAAAATATCAATTTCCTTCTATTGCTTCTATTGAATTATATTACGCTTAAAATATAATATAATAATACAAATTATTGATTTATTTTATCTTAAAAGTTGTTTCTAATATCACAATTGAAAGCGTATTTTATATAAAATATAAGAAAAAGAGAGACTGTGTGTAAGGCAGAAGTTGGAATGATAAAAAATATTTTTGTGCTGACTCGAAAGAGAATTTGGATCATATAGCTTTCAAATTAACTATATATATCTATGAAGTTGCATGATTTCGTATTTCCATATACGTTGGAAAAAGTTAATGCAACTTTTACTCAAAAGGTTAATTCGAACTAGTCTTTTTACGAGAACTGGCTGATTTCACCGGACTACAACTTACTTTATGATTAATAGACCCGACATTAATTATTAATTATATGAAGAATTTAAATAGTTAAACAATTTAAAGGGTAAATATCAAACAGAAAATGATTCCACTTTGATGATCTTAATTTTGACACATATTATCAATATATTTATCAGTATATTTATTAAAATATACTTCATTATATTTATGCGCACTAATTACCGCGTAAACTCCTGCTTCCTCTTAAATTCTCGTCTTTGTTACATATTAATAAGGTCATGATCCTAAGTAATCTCTAAAAAGTTTTACCTACTATCGATAGTTATTCATCAAAAAGTTAGTAATAAAAAAAGTTTAATAAATAACATCTTATTTCTGCTACATACAATGTTAAAAACTATTCTAAACCTGCCCTCCTTGCATAATGACTTTCCACACGAAAGGAGGTCCATCCCACTTCCTCTCATGCTTAAAAGTGCACAATTTTCTACGCGATATCCACTTCAAACCTAAATATGTTTTGAGTTTGATTATTCTTTGGACCTTACTTCGTATAGACAATGCGCCCCTAGACAGGAAGAGCAGTCAAATTGACTCGAGCAGCGCGCTTACCAGGCCATCCCCATTTCCCGTGCGATCGATGCGTGTACATTTGGCAATAGTAGGCGGGAGGGCGCGCGTATTCAGCTATCTTTAAAAATTAATATTTCGTTAAGGGGATGCTGGAGCCGCCTGTATTACCGACTGTATAATTAATCAGCGTTTTTTCAGACGTTTTTGTTTTTGTCGAATTTCTTCGTAGTAGTCTCACAGAATAAAAATTCCTTTTTCATTATTAAAATGTACATCTAATGTACTTCTCGCTGATATATTTTGTTTTCAAAGCTGAAAAAAATAAAAAATTACAAATTTTTTTATCCATTTTTATCTCAATATAGCAATCAACGGTGAAGGTAAACACATTGAACACAAAATACATCAGCGACAAATACATTAGCATATACAATTTAATTTTTCGTGGAAAAGGAATTTTTTTCTGTGAAAACACTTCTTCGCGGACAGAAATAAAAACGTCAAAAATGCTAGTTTTATCGGCGTATAATACAGGCAGCTCCAGCATTCCCTTACGCGTTTATATTATCGACTTAAACGCAATAATTTTTGTCTAATAATTACTTCTTTCCTCGTAAATGTGAAAATCATTTTCCAAGATTAAAGCATATGCATTAATACGTGTCTGTGAGATGGAATTTATATCGAGAACGAAAAAAATTATTTAAATTGAGATCTTCTTTGTCATTTCTTATCCAATCTAGTCCAATATAGTGTTAGAGCCGTCAATACTGCAACAACATTTGCTGATATATAAATTATAAAAGCTTTGTAATCTGTACTTACAAAATTATGGTACAATTGATTTGTTTCAGAGTATCCTACAGCAGTGACGGCTGAAATAGTTGATGTTAACATGAACTCGTTGGACGGCACGACGGGAAAGCCATTAGATGTCGATCTGCCACCAACCCTGCCGATGACTTTCGGTACGGAAAATTCAACATCGGTTTCAGCTCAATCAGGATCCACAGCCCTAATGCCTTGTGTTGTCCACAATCTAGGAGAAGGCACGGTAAGAGTTGTTGAAATTCATTGATTGACATATGTGAATTTTATAAATAAGCGGAATATAAATACAATATTCGATTTATTTATTTACTATTCTAAAAGTGTCAATAAAATAAAATTTATCACATTGTATACATAAAGAGCTTTTTTAACACGTTATTTTTTTTAAATTAAAAAATTTTATTCGATTATTTATAATATCCCGGTAAAAGGTTTTTCATATGTTTATAATTATATTATTAATCATATGTTTATAATTATGCAATATATAAATTATATACAATTATACAAAATTATATATGAAATATATATATTATATATGTATATACATACACATATAACGCCTTGCTCGGCGTTGGATGATTCTGAGCCTCTGGCAGTAGGATATATTGGATATATTGGATATAGGCAGTCTATCAATTATTATCTCCATTCTCGTCGGTCAGCCGGTTTCTTCAAGTCTCAGAACTCATCAATGCGTCTGTTATGGATTTCCAACAAATTTACCTCCTCCAAGATAAAGCGACGTCAAGTTTTTTTGGAGCATCCTCTTCTCCGCTTCCTCTGCGAATTGTAAATTGCGGTTGCACTTCGCTCTGGTTCTTTCTTAATGTGTGTTCAAGCCAACCAAATTTTCTCCACATTGATATCTCGTTGTTCAGTACAGGTTCACAGTGTTTCATTGCTAATAATGTTCGGCCAGAAGATACGGAAGATCCCTCGAAGATAGCAGTTGACGAATATCTGGATTCTTTGCTTGATTGCTGTCTGTAACGAGCCAAATCTCATATCTGTATGAAAGTGCAGAGATTACGTACGATCAAAAAATGTGTAGCTTGAGCTTAATGTTAACTGTAGATGGTAAAACGCTATATCTTGCTTAGTTATATAAAAGCATTGGTTTTCTTGATCCTAATTTCCACATCTTTAACAGTACCGTCATCAACTATACTTCCCAGATATAGGAACTCGTCTGTTCGCTCAATTGACATTTCATTGAGTTTTAACGATCGGTTGGAGTCTGCATTTGGATTCGCATCAGTGAGCCCTTCATCTTTGCGACATTGATTTTAAGATAGACGACCCCATTGCCAGTTTTTGCTGTATCATTGATGTTGTGTAACAGCTCGCATTTATCGTCCGCATAATCCAAAGATTTCAGTCATCCAAGAAAATCAGTCGCTTATTTGATCTGAGAGGCTTCCATATGATTCCTCTCGACTTGTTTTCACATGCCTTGCTACTGCATCCATGACGATCAGAAACAGCAATGAGAAAAGACAGCCAAAAATGATCTCAAATAGTTCTTACAGAATTCTTCCTCGTATAGAACGCGATATTGAAATCCCTCCCCATTAATTTTTCACATAAGGAAGACGATTTTTAGGAGCACGCCTATATTACCCAACTTAGCCCAGATGCATTCGCGATTAATGGAGTCAAATGTCTTCTCGTAATCGATGAACAAGAGATATCTACGAACGGAGAGCATTTCGACAGACTATTTCTGAGTGTGTTGATTTAGTCAATGCAGGACTCTGCTAACTCTAAAGCCTTCCTATTCCGGTCCGAGCTTCCCATCTATAAGCTTGATCATTTGCACCAGAATCACCTTCATGAAAATTTCCATAGCACGTTTAAGATGTTGATGCCATATCAATTGTTATACCAATATTCAAACAACGTTCGTAATGGATGTAATGGATGTTTTGTGTTTTTATAATAGATAAAATAATGTAATGTATGTTGTAATATTATTTTTTTGTATATGCCATATTATCCCATGCTTGGTGGCACATCATGGTGGCATTTTATTCACTTTTCAACTTTCTACTATCGTACTTCTTTATTCTTATATATAATAGTAAAAATGGAAATATAATATTTATTTACTATCACATACAAATACATAAAGGAAGGAAATGGAAGAAGAAGATCAGTATATAGAAGCATTCTGAATTGAACAAATAATTATACAAAAATCTAATTTCTCTTAAGTGACATAATCTCCTCACTTATCCTAATATTAAATGTATTTGTTTAACATATTTCGCATATGTTAGATTTTCTATCTAAATCGAATCGCTTATTTGGAAAGTTATATAAATTCAGTTTTGAAACATCATGCATTTCAATGAGATGTGAATATGAACCAAAACGCGACACGCTGATCACAGTCGGATTTTCAGAATTGAAGTTATATCATCTCCAAAATGGATTGGTATTCGAAATGTCGCGTCGATATACCATTAAAAAACATGCTGATATCTGCAATATAACGAGATTTTTTTACGAGAATACAATAATCCAAACACATTTAGAAAAGTTTAATACAGCATGTGTATCTTTGCAATGTAAAATTCCGTGGTTTAATCTCGCTTTAAAAGAACGTAATTCGTAGCAAGAGAATAAATGCAGCGATTACAAGTTGAAGCGCTGTTTAATCCGATATCTTTACAACTCCATTCAAGGTTTCTTACGCCCGCCATCGCGACTTACAATGTAGCAACCGTGCAAGAATTTCTCTATCGATTGATACAATGTTGTTATCAGGTTTGTTTTTTTTTGTTTACATGATAATTTTGTTCGTGCGCGTATCAATGCAAAGTTTTTCTTATTAAGAACGGTGACGTCGGTGAAGGTATCTAGAATGAAATATTTTCGCGCGCGAAGAATGTACAAATAATCGGGAAGTCTGTTAAAATACCAAAGATATTGTCGTTGTTCCAACGGATGACTGTTAGCACAGCCTCATAACTTAATACAACTGGCATTTGGCCGCAATGTTGCGCTGATTTAACATGCGACGCAAACACGAAGCAATACAATCAAATAGAGTTTAATGAACCATTTAATGAACCTATTGCTCGTTTCAACTTCATTTATCACTATACGTGTATGTCATAGTTGGGTAACATAACGTAGAATATCAATTATTAGTTATATAAAACAGTTGGCAATTTATCCATAAAAAAAATGTTACAACATATAGTTCACTATTCAAAAAGCTTCACTAATCAAAATCGGTTGAGCATTCGAAAGAGCGAATCTCTACCTTTCATTTACTTTTATATTAAACTCTGTACGATTTTCTTCACCAAGTTATTCAACATTGAAGCAAAAACAACTTTTTTGCTTCAATATTGAATAACTCTGAATGAAAAAAATCGTACAGAGCTTAATAAAGAAACAATTTAAAGATAAACTCTTCTAAAGATAAATTCACTCTTTCAAATGCTGTAAACCGCATTTGTGTATAATTTTTAATTTGTGCCGTGGAACTTCGCAAATTTTGAGATTTAATGCATCTTCATTTATGTTTGCGTAATTTCATGAAATATCAATAAGAACGTTTTCTAAAATACCGCTCTGAAAAGTAGAGATTTCGCAAGCCTCAATAGTTTAAAGGCTTAGAACCTTCGTACGGAATACAAGAGATTTAGGTTCGATTCCCGCCCGAGGTGATATTTTTCGCAATAAATTTATTTATAGTTTCTTAGCATATTAACATCTTTTTAATAGGATGCCTGATTGAACATCAAATTATTAAAATTGCTTGTCAATTTAATTCATGATATTACTACAGTAGTTTAATTACGTTTATAAGTTTGGAAAACCTATTCAGCGCGCAATTTGAATGACAAAAAAATGTGATATATGCAACTACATATATAATATATAAATATATAGTAATTCAGATTAAATTATTTAAGCATTAAAGATCTTATAGCCTTGATCGTTCCGGCTATTATTTCTATTTCTTATCGATATATTTTAACAGCTCTAATGGAATTTTTTTGACACGATTTTATTCTTAAAAATGAAAGCACATAGTTATTACATCTATCATAAGAAGTCGTTTATATTGCTGAAGAAACTTGACAGGTTGCATAATCTGGAATCGATATAAAAAGTAAAAAATTAGGTGAGCGTGTAATATGTAATTTATATATCAAACAACAAAAATTTAAGTGAAACATCTTACTGCTGTATGATGTATTAGTACGAAAATAGAAAAATCGAGTCTAAATTGCGAAATACGTATTGCTCCTAAAAATGATTGGAATTGTTCGCGCGATATCTCGTTTGTCAGTTATGCGGCCATTCGCTATCGTTCTCACTATTCCTCGGGCGATGTTCCGGAAGTTATTACGGAATTATTACACCTTTCCCACGAGCGCTCGAGAATAATTGGCGCGTTATAGGACAGAGGAGAGCAGGCGCGCGTGAGTCAAATGGATGCAAGTAGAAATCGATAGGGACGGTCTTGTCAAACGACTCGCTCGGTTGTTATACCTATCTGTCGTTGTCCGATGCTGCATCGTTCCGCGAACATATAAGGTTTCATCGCCGCAAACTGAAGTGAATGAGATAGCAAGATAACGCATCGAAGGAACGCCGAGAGCTACAAAGAGAATCCGAGAGAGACCGTAATAAGAATGCGCTTTTTTTCTATTTCGAATTGATATTTCAGAGAAAATTAGATACACGTAGTAAACTCATCACGATTCTGGTCATGATGCGGCAGTGGTAGCATTTACTGCTATACAACACTGTGAGAATCTTGTGCATACAGTCATGATAGACATGAATTATGATGCGGCATATAGATAACAATGAAGATAATAAATGATCTACCGCATCTAGGAAAATATATTTCTCATATAAGTAAAACTTAATTGTTTTTTTCTTTATATTAAATAATGATATTGAGATTAGACGAAATCTTTCTTGTTTTGCGAGATATTTCAAATAATAAGATTTTTTTTTTATATTTGTCTAATAATTTGAACTTCGAATAAATCAAGATTTATCATTAAATATAAACGATAGAATTTCCATTAAAGTTTACAAGATTTAAACATATTATACATAGTAAAAAATATTATGTATATATAATATTATGTATATATGTTAAGACTTAAAACTTGTCCTTGTTAACATTTTTGT
Organism: Atta colombica; assembly: GCF_001594045.1. Taxonomy (NCBI): domain Eukaryota; kingdom Metazoa; phylum Arthropoda; class Insecta; order Hymenoptera; family Formicidae; genus Atta; species Atta colombica. The sequence goes on from NW_017259206.1 coordinate 51,346, forward strand.
CTTGTATTTTTAATAATTAATTTTGTGTTAATTAATGTTCAACCTTTCTTATTGTTAAAATTATCCAATTAATAAATAAATAATAAAAATATGTAATGCACTTTAAATATAAATATAAATATAAATTTTAATGTAAATAATTAAAATATACGTATTTATATACGTATTTATATTATAAATGTTACATTATAAATGTTAAATTTATTGACGAAATATGCTTTCAAATATGTTTATACATTGTATCATTGTTACATTCTTTTCATAATTTTTTACAAAATATCTTTTTGCTATTTTCTAATATATTCATCTTGAATTAAATTATTAACTCAAAAATTTGGATGTATTGTTTGAGACATATGAAATGTTAGGTGAACTTAACATAAACTTTCTAATTATATAGATGAATTTCAAAGAAAGAGAGAGAAAGAGAGAGAGAGAGAGAGAGAGAGAGAGAGAGAGAGAGAGAGAAGTGTCTAAAATAAATCTAAAAGCTTTTTTTGAGATTGTTTAATGATATTAAACGAACTCTGTCTCTCTCTCTGTCTCTCTCTCTCTCTCTCTCTCTCTCTCTCTCTCTCTCTCTCTCTCTCAACGGAGATTTAAATAACCTGAAATTGGAATATGTTAAATTCACTGTATATCATAAGCTCGTGGCTCGCTTGTACACACTCGCTTGCCGCTCCGCATCATCTTTTTCTGTTCGAGCGAATGGAAGTAACGATGTTACCATTCTGAGTGCTGGTAGGTTGTGGAAACACAATCACAGCTGAGTGAACTAGGTCGCATCGCCAACCTTTTTATCCGTAATTTACAGCAATATTTGGAATTCGTTCAAGAGAGATGAACGCTCCGGCATAAATCTAATTATAACAGGGTCGACTAGATTGCGGGACTCCGCAATCCGAAGGCGTCTCGATATGAAAATACGGATGCACAGTTCCTCGGTGTGTGTTAGCGATTTTAATGAAGTGCGATTGCGTGTATTTACCGGCCGGATACAAAAGATGTCAAAAGATCGCCTGGATAATAAATCAAGTGCATCCAGTAAGTTAAATTCTTGTGATTACAGAGACTGGATTTGAGAATAAACGGAAGGTGATAGTTGTGCGATCAAAAATGCTCTAATTACTTACTGAAGTTTTAATTGAATAATTAGGTGTTTGCATTAGATAAAATATATATTTTTTATCTGATAATATATTCTATTGATGAATTAATTAATTCTTTTATTGACAATAGTTAATCTTTTTTATGATAGTTCTACAAGTTTGAATGCTATTTTATTATTTTAAATTTCGAAAGTTTTAACGTGTAAATAATTATGAATATAAAAATATATATATATATATATGTGTATGTATGTGTGTACGCGCGCGCGCGCGCGCGCGTGTGTGTGTGTGTGTGTGTGTGATGTTAATCTATCAAAAACTTAAGTATAATTAAAATTTCTCTTTCTCTCTCTCTCTCTCTCTCTCTCTCTCTCTCTCTCTCGACAGAATAAGATGATAAAAAACGTAT
>NW_017259206.1:52963-60907 GCF_001594045.1 Atta colombica
AAAATAAATATAAAATTAGCCTATTTTTTTATTTATGTAGTAATTTATAGACATTGATTCTTATATAATTGCATATTTTTTTAGAAAGTGAATTGGGAAGTAAGTATTTCCAACGTGGAAATGTCTTATTGAAAAAATATTCTAAGAATACATACAATATTTATTTGAGCGTATTTACATATTTGTGCATATTTGCATATTTTCTGTATATTTTTATATTTTATCTGCTTTTATCATAAAAAATCCGACGTCTAGTAATCTACTAACAAAGTAAGTACTATCTATAATATGCATTTGTGAAATAAGAATGTTATAAATAGAAATAAAACCATCCATTATTTCATTACAGTGCTCACAAATAAATGACAAAATGTTACTTAATGATGATAAGAATAAGAAAAGCGACAATATAAATAAGAAGTATATTAATATCGATACAATAAAAAAACTCTAAGTTTCTTTTTTAAAAATATGAATATTAGATGTATTTCATTCTGAATCTGCATTACGTATGTTAGATATTTGCATAGAGCTAAAAGTTTTATTAAAAGCACGAAGCACATATATTGATCTGACGAGCGAAAGAAAGTATACATGAAATAATTATTTGAATAGCGCACATATACTCTGTTAGACGCACTTGTATGGATATAAAGCACTATCATTATATTAAACATAATCTTTCTTCTTATCGTAAAGCGTTATATTGAAAGAGCAACCGATTTGTAAAAAAAAGAAATCACATAACAACTCATTCATTATTCTTTTTTGTCCGGTTATTCCTCGTTCAATAATATCGTGAAGCATTAGAGTACACAAGAAACATATTAAAATATTCAAATCAAAGCGAGTGCTACAGCTTTTGTTGCGCGCATTTCTAGTTCTCTCTCTCTCTCTCTCTCTCTCTCTCTCTCTCTCTCTCTCTCTCTCTTTCGCACGCGCGCGAAAAGCCAATCTTTATTTTGCTTCTTCGAGACCTCGTAGTTTTCACAAGTAATCTCCGGAAGTGTCGTGACATCATTGTAGTGACAAGATGTGTAACTCGTATGCGAGATTTTTCGCGATGGCGAATGATTGATGGACATAAGGAAAAAAAGAAAAATAAAATGGCGACAATAAAGGATGAGTGCATTGTGCGGCCTTAAAACTCTTTGGGGTATTGCTAATGATCTGTATTTCGGTAATTGAGTTGCTGCACGAGGAACCATCTATGTGTGAAAGCGATGCGAGGGCGTTGGCGCTGAATATGCCGCGGCCGTTTCGATGCTATCCAATCTAGATATCGCTCAATAAGCATGAACCACTTATAGTTCGGAGAGATGCTCTCAGCTGAGGTAGATAAACATTTACCGGTCTCAAAGGCATTCAATATTTGATAGGTACGAACATACACACCTGCTCTATCTGTGCCTATCTGTATGGCATCTTAAAAAATTGCGACATAACCGATGGAGTACGGGAATAATACGCGTGATTTTCGAAAAATTTTAACTTCACGTAACGCACAGAGGGGAAGGGGAAATGAATCGAATGTGCAGCAGGTGCAGCCTTCGTTAGGCAGCTAAAATTGCGGCGTTTTCACGCTTTATTTTTATCGTATTATTTTCTCTAAAAGTTAAATAATGGATATTATCAAATTTGTATAAATATTATGAATTTATCTGATATTATTATTTATTCGTTAATTTATTTATTTTTATTTATTTTTATTATATAGATATTTTAAAATCAATCACACTTGCAGCCCCCCCTTATTAAATAATATATCTTAAATATTATTAAACAAAACGATGTTTTTCATCATCTCTATTAATTTAATTTGATTTTTATGTTAACAAATATAATTGAAAATTAGACCAACAAGAATAAATTAATTAAGAGAAATAATTATATTCTTTGTCAAAATGGATCTTGATGCTTACAAATATTTCAGTGTGAATTTATGTCCATATTCAATTTGACAAGTCTGCGCCGAAATCTTTTTCAGTTGAATTCTAATTGCACAAACTTTAAACATTTAACTTTAAACATTTTTGGAATTCAATTTTTTAAATGAAATACAATGGAAATACATTTAATTTAACTCAAAAAGAAATTTTTTACAAAGTTTTTTTTCATAAATACATTGAAAATGTATTTATGAAACCATTCCAGCGGTATATAATTTTGTATAATTTTTGGTATTAAACCTTTGTGTCGGTAAAAATTCATTTAAAGACATTTATTTTATATCATTTGGAATATTTCTGTCAAAATTCATAACATAAAATTCAAGCGTGAGCCGGAAGTTCTGATGAGAATTTCTACTGCCGTACGATATATGTGGTATAACTTGAGAGCTGACAAATACTATACATACATATATGGGAGCACAGTAGATTGTAGGATCTGCAAAATTTTCTGGCAGCGACCGACCTTCGGGCGGAGATCTGAAACAGCAATAAATCGTAGTGCTATGAATCAATTAATTTGCACGTTTTGCGTTGCAGACACAACCATTATCACGAGGTTCATTCTTCGAACGAAAATATATCATCTATATTTTTGCAATAGTAATTGCTCGAATGTTCTACTTAAAACGAAAAATTATATAATTTTATATTTTATTTATTCTTATCATTTGTTTCTTTTTCCTAATTTCTACTGATTTTGTTTACACAATTTTTTATCATTCATTTACATTTTACAAGTAACAATTTAAATAATACGTAATGAAATAAAAATTGATATTCGAATAAAAAATATGTGCACTTTTTATAAATAGTTTATACAGACCACTTATCTATATATTTATTGTAAATTCATAGTTTGTATTAACTTGATACCATCGTAAGTAAATATGATGCCGTTATTCATGTGCGAAATATATATTTTATACATAAATAATGCATTCAAATTTTACACTCCGAGGAAGCTCACACACGTACGAAATTACAGTCGCATCCATTATCGTCGCCATGTATCTCAAAATACATCGGTATAATGAAAATGTTCGAAAATAAAATTTCAACGGATGCGTCAAAAAGAAAAACAATATAGTAACATGCTAGAACAATGAAATATCAATGGAATGATTTCTCCGATACTGAAAACGATTTTGGAGAGAGAGAGAGGACCATGGTGATTTTGCAATTCACGAGCTGAATGGATCAGGATATCCACATAAGTATTCGTTCGTTTTCCGTGTACATTTGCATTTTGTAACGTATACAAATAGACATAGTTGTCACGTTTGCTCGAGTGTATGTAGGAAAAACCAGAGACAAATGTAACACGGAAAAATACAACGAATGTAACAAATGTTGTAAAAAAAATATCAATTAACCAATAATTCTTCTATCTTTGTTTCTCAATCACATTCCTCCTTCACCTCAGTTATTGATAATAATACGTATAAACAAGCAATTCTTTGAATTCTATTGTTTTATTAAAATATAACATCAAAAATAAGTTTTTAATATCAGTTTCAATTGTATACCTTTTTATTTTAATTACGTAAAATTCTCCGGATGTTTATATATACATTGTATTAAATAGACATTAAACTTGAAAATAGACATGAAATTTATTATTATTTATTATTATTATTGGAAATTTATTATTATTGGTTATAGGTTAGATTAGCATGTAATAATATGTTAATGAGAGGTAATAGGGAGCAAAGAAAGAAGAATATAGAAAAGTTGAATGGGAATAAAAATAACAAGATTTATTTATTGTTATTTATTATTCTTGTTCCCATTCGACTTTTTTGCTCTTTCTTCTTTGCTTTACTAGTCTACATATGTTGCTTTAATATGGAATTAATGTTTTTAGAATGTCAATCATTCATAAAAACAAACATCGTGGGTGAGTTTTTGTGAAAATATAAATTAGCTGCAAAAACAATATAAATAAATACAAAAATAATATAATAATAACAACAGAATAAATAAAAATCCTTCTAAAAGTCTCTTCTATTAATTTATTTTTAAAGTTTTATTTTTAAAGTTAAACATGTTACAGCTCTATCCCATTTCATCGCGTATTACTTTTGTCCTTAGAAATATAGGAACAAAATAATAAATGACTTATCTTTAAAAGATTTATTTGAAAAAATTGATGATGTTGCTAGTTTTTCAACTAGATTATTGTCTAATAACATAGGTTTACTGCCGTGTAGGACACGTTTAGAAATTCTATATAACTATATAACTTAGAAGTTATAAAATCAAAAAGCAAATTTGTTATATTCGTTCCTGATCTCCCAGCTTTTATAATGTGAACGTGAAAAGTGAACGCATCCTTTCAAGACCAAAAAATCATTTCAACGCGCAATTTAAAGGATTACATACATAATATACAAATTTACACAAAATTTACACAAACATTGAAGATCCAGCCAGATCATTAAAGGCATTTAGTTCTTATTGGTTGTGTTTCACATGTACGATCCTATGAGATTTAATATTATTAATTATAATGTTATATATTTTAAAATATGTGAGCCTCAAAAAAAACTTCTTTAAAAGAGAAAAAATATATTTGCCCGAAATCGCCCGGGGTCGCCTGGAGACGCGTCGTTGTCCAGTGTTATTGTCGTCGTTTACACGACTTGATTGAAGGGAGCGTTTACATTAATCGTAATCGTATACCGTATGCTATAATCTGTAAAAATTGACCAATCATCTTCAAGTATTCCCTTCTTATCGCCAAATAAGAGGGAAATACTTGACTATGATTAGTCAATTCTTACAGATTACGGCATACGGCCAATATAAACGCTCCTTTACATCAAAATTATAACATCGAAACTGTTATGAAATTGACCAATCACAGTCATTCCATTCTTCAGAATAGCTACATGATTGGCTAATTTTTCATAATATCGATATATAACTTAGGCATAAATTGAGTCATACAAATGTAATCATAATTATAATATCTAGCGTGGGTACATCTTCATTTTCCTATATAAATTTCTCAGTAACTTTTTTCAGTGTATGATCATGGAGTAAAAGGTTGTACATCTTTTTTTTTTAATGAGTTTCGGAATGCAGCTTACTAAGCGGTTAGTTTTTATTTATGAAGTGATAATTAAATAAGCAATCGCTCGGTGTTGCATTTAGAAATTCATCGAAAAATGTTGCAATCTTTGAGTCAATGAATATACAAACAAATTTATCACAAATATTATGTTTTACTATTTGCAAAATATTTTACGTTTACAAACGTTGCCTGTACGTTAAATGTACAGAAGTGTTCCAGTTTGATAGAAGCAAATTTACCACGGGACTTTTCAATGTTTATGGTTCATTAATTTTCATGTGATTTTTTTTCTCTCAATCGCTTTGAATTATTTTCATCTATGAATTATGATCGAAAATGGATTTTACCTAGAATAGAAAATTACTTGAAACTTTTAATGCCTGGCACGTTTAAATGCGCAATAAAATTAACTAGCTCGTGTGTGTCCTGTCTAGTAGTATTTTACCCGGTTTTACAGACTGCGAACTTCCATTCACTAAAATGTGAAAATGGATACTCGCCAATTTCGTTTCAACGTAAAATATTTTTTTGCTGAGATACGTCTTCTGATCGACTCCATAGGACATTTCTCTACGGTATATCCTTTTTGCGAGCAAATATCACATTGGTTTATGGACAGAAAGATGAAAAACAAGCTGTTGAACTAGAGTAGTAACATATGGAAAAATAGTTTGGAAATGGATATATATTTTTAATTTTTTATATTATTCTCTGTTATATATTATTACATTTTTATGCATTTTCTACATTAAAATACGTAAAAATATATATGTAAAGTCAGTTTACATAATGTCGCCGTATTTCTGATGCATATACTTTTCGATTTATAAATATCAAAATGTTTTATGCATCGCGGTACTCTTTATTCGACACATATTTTTTTCTCTATCGTATCCTGGAGCATAACAAAGGAATAAAAAAATATATGGTTATCAAGGGGATTTAATCATCTTTAGAGTCTACGATTAATTCCGGTCACGAGCCCTACAATCATCTCGCCGTACAGTTGTCGGATTATTCTGGCTGACGGGGCTTCTTGAGGTTTTCAGGAGGTCGGATGGAAATACGTACGATAGTTACCGCACGTTATTGACGTGCCATAGTTACTGACCGTCGCGCGCATACGTGTATGTATATTTGTCGCAATTACTGGTCGTTGCAAATTTCAGTTATTGTTCGTTATAATTAAGCATCTGGCACGTACTAATAGTTGTTGACATTGAGTGATTCAGTGACGTCACAAATTTTACAATGCTTAATTTGACATAAGTGGATGCATTTCCCACATCTCGCACGAAATGTTCGTAATTAATGGCAAAGCCGGGAATATATTCATTGTTTAAACTTTTCTAAGTCGATATCGCACGATAAAGTGATTCGCGCGTATTAGCGTGAAAATATGGATTTTACGGTAAAATAATTAATACGAAGATATTTAGGATGCAGAGAAGTACGAATTCTGCAGAAATAAAAGTCTAACCAATAGAAATATGAGATATACATATTGTTATTTGTAGAAACACAAGAATAACAAGGGCACATTTACTATATTTAGATATAGTGATTTTTTTTTACAACGAATCTATTTGTAAAAATATCAGACACGTAAAAAATATATATTGTAATAAAATTATTACTTTACAAAATATTTAGACATAATATCTATTATGTAAGTATAATATCTATTTCAATAGAGAGGATTATTTTATATAATAAATCCAGCAGAAACTATTTTTATAAAAACAGCATCTGGAAATTTGACCGTATTTTTGTAAAAATATGAAGGTTTTATTTGCATATAAATCTGCAAGTCATATGCGGAGAAAAAAGAAAGTTGTACACAATTATATGCATTACGTGATAACTATTATAATATGATCGCGATAAAATTTGTAAGTATTGGAATATTATTTTACATCAGCAGGAAATAAAAGAAAAAAGATTAAGTAAATCGACTCACGCTTCATTTATTTATCACTTTTAAAAAATATATACATTTTTACAAAAGGCATAGGTATTAAATCATGCAAAATATTTCAAGCACCTAGAACATACTTACATCCTTTGTTTGCAGGGTTAATGTTTTCAAATAGCTATGTATGCAGAATTACGATACGAGCAATTAATGTAATAACGAGCACTATGTGGACTGAGGAACGAGCAGTAGTTACCGCGGCGTTACTGTTTGTATTCTACGGTCTACGGATGCGTATCAGTAGTTACGGATCGCTATGTTGGACAGTAGTTTCTAACCGTTATGAACGAGCAGTCATTACTGTTCATTATATATGGACAGTAGTCACAGACTGTTATGACTAACAATTGTGACAGGTGCGTTGGCAATCTGTATTCCAATTACTGCATCATATAAAAACCGCAGTAGCAAAACACTCAATTTTATCAGCTAGAAAAGCGAATAGATGTGATGAATATAACTACCGGTGTTTTAAAAATAATACACAAGATATTTTAATAATCATAACACATATTTTTTGCACGTTCTATTTTTATACGACCTTTTTCGCTTTATTACATTGAATTTTGAGCATGCTTTTCGAATAAATAGGAGTTAATTTTTCATCAATATGCATATATGAATTCAATATAAATGAATTCTGTATACATAGTTTTAAAATTCTTACATTATGCTATTTTTTATTCTTGAAATTATGAAAATATTTTGTTTTACAATATTAAAATCAATGCTTTCTTTCATGTTTGAAATAGTTAATACAGATGTTAAAATTCCACATTAAGCTTATAAAGATGAAAAAATCATTTATGCAATCTGTGATAAAAATAAGATTTAACTAAGAATTTTACTTGATTATCCAAAAAAACACTGAATAAAAATTTATTGAATTTTATTAAATATTTGTTTGAATAGTACTAACGAAATATTTACTAAATCTATAT
>NW_017259206.1:61007-62088 GCF_001594045.1 Atta colombica
TCACGTTAGTACTATTCAAACAAATATTTAATAAAATTTAGTAAATTTTTTTTCAGTGTCATAGAAAACGACATTATTAAAAATAGCCTCTTCTCTACTTTCGTACATAATATGATTCATAGATATTAAATCACATTTTTATAATTTTAATTAATTTTTTGTTTGTAGGTGTCGTGGATCAAGCGAAAGAACTTATTGTTACACGAACTATTGACCGTAGGACTAACGACATACGCCAATGATGAACGGTTTCAGGCAATTCATTTCCACCATAGCGAAGATTGGACGCTTCAAATAAAATACGTCCAACCAAGGGATGCCGGATTGTATGAATGCCAAGTGTCCACCCATCCGCCCACGAGTATATTTCTGCTCCTTGACGTCGTCGGTAAGAAAAAACTTTTATTACAAAATTATATACTCATATATTTATAACTTTTAATGATTATGACTGGTTCGCTACACCCTTTTATGATATTTTATAAAATATAACATTTTTGTATAATTCAATATTTATGTTCAATATTTATGTCAGTGGATTATACAGTAACTAATTACAATTAATTAAAATTAATTTTAATTTTATTCATATTACACTTTATACATGAACGTATACATAAAGTAACTAGGCTATCTTGATATTTTATTAATTATGAGAGAAGCTGTGATTTTCTCTATTTCAATTATTTCTAAATTTTATGTTTTTGTACAAAAGACTTGGAGGAAACGAGTAATAAATTTTGAATTTGGTTAGGTTAATTAATGAATAATATTTAGATAAATTACTCTTTTTTTTTTAAAGAAGCTTTTAAAAAATAAAAATATTCAGCTTGTGTGTTTACTTTTTGGAATTCTCAATGTCATAATCGTAAAAACTATATAACTGATGTAAAATTATTTCTTTCAACAATAAAATTCAATAAAGTAACATTTGAATTTCGTTTTTCAATATTCTTTTACACGTTTTGGTTTCATTATCTTTATATATTTTTATGTTTTAAGGAGATCCCATCATCTGTTTTATCTATTCAATAGGACTTACACATATACGATTTATGTTATTAATATTACTTATATATAT
>NW_017259206.1:62188-64683 GCF_001594045.1 Atta colombica
AATTCTAAAAATTCTATGTTATATTTCATATAATCTGGTATAATTTTTAGCCTCTAGTTTTAAGTACAGAACGCTTTTAATATAAGCAAATATTGCGATTAACAGTTTAAAACGCTTAAAGAAACTTAAATGTAAATTTACTTATAAAATAAATATTTCAAATTTGTAATGTTTCGAATATTAACACCTATTAGGTGATACAAAGCGATGTTGATTGAATTTTAAATTTCCATCACCTAGTTAAATGTAGCATTAATATATAGTTATAAACATAAAACCGAAAATCAATTTAATTTATTATATCTTCAATATATTCTATTAAGTTTTGAGAATTAATATTTTTAATTATATTTATTAATTGCTTTCTTTTTTTTTGTTAAATTGATTATTATTTTAATTAAGCATATCGGATGAGCTATTAATGTAAATTGTTTTGCAAATTAAAAGAATTTTGTAATAGCAGTACATTTTATCATTCTTATAATTGCTAAAAGTATTATGCTTCTGAAGTATGCATATAATAATTTTGAATCTTAATTTTTAAGAACGTACAATTTTATCAAGAAAATTGAAGTAAGTTTGCTGAAATATATTGGCGGGCAAGTGAATGAAAAAAATCCAATTGAGATACTAAGAATGAGAACTCAGAAGAAAAGTTGAATTTGATGAAGGCGGTGAGTCGGAAAGAATATAGTATAACTTTAGAATCAATGTAATCGTGATATTGTCTTCGAAATGAAGATAGTTTTAAATTCTTAATAAATTCTCATCAAAATACAATCGGCGTGAGAAACGAGATGCGTGCTTGCGTTGGTTTTTGCCCATTTATTATAATTCTGGATATACAGGGTGGGCCATCTAGCGTTTGGAATTTCAACTATCGGTTATTTTGAGTTTGAAAGGCGTAATAACATTTATGACGTATCAGAAATTTAGTTTTTTGCTTGATATTTACGAAATGAGTCGCTATACGCTTGAACAAAATATTGAAAACTTACTTCCAAAGTAGTGAATCTTCAATCCAAACTGTAAGAAATTTACGTGGAAAATTTGGTAGAAAAGAAATGCCTTCAACGCAGTTTGTGGATCAATTTGTGAAGCGAATTCGGCAAATTGGATCCTTATTAAATAAAGCAACTCGTTCATGTGCTCGTCCAGTAAAGTCAACCGAAAACATTGCTGCTGTTACTCAGAGTGTGCTTGAACAACCATCAACATCAACTCGCCATCGTTCTCAAAACTTGAACATTTCACGCACTTCTTTGAGAAGAATTTTGAATAAAGACCTCGGTATGAAGCCTTTCCAATAAAGCCATAAACTTTGAAAAATATTCATGCGTTCTTTTTTTTAGAGCCAAATTAAATTCCAAATTTTAAATGACCCATCCTATATTTCGTTCTTAACAAGATTATCACAACCCTTTTCTCTCGAAGCCCCCTCAGATTTTAATCATTTAGTAATAGCATCATCTTTAAGCTTACAATACCTGCGCGACATTATGTTCTGTGGCACTTTATAAGCTGCCCAATTCCCAATACGTAACATCTCTAATTTACAATTTATACGGGATCTCAGTTTGCCATTTAATTACGGACAGTGTGTAACACGCGTCCAAGTTATGAATGATACCCTCGAATCACCGCACCGCGAAGCGACATGTCCTTCTTATTGAACAACGTAACGCTATTCACAGAAGATTTTGAATTATTAACTCTCAACGGGCCGATAATGTTTCACATGTGATATAGTCTGTGCCACATCCGGCGATATTTATGTCGGTTTTATGCTTTTATGCGTGGCGCGGTGGAATAGCAACGCCATTGTGCTGCATGCATTAATGATCTGCGTTGGGACTTTGTTATGTATCATGTGAAAAACGATGATATGGTCATATTTGAGACCGAATACAGAAATAATAGACGAATTCATATACTTTTATGACACAACTATTATGAATTTTTAATTAACGTAAAACGCAAATTAATTTTATCCGAGAGAACTCACAATTAAACCTGTTTATGTTCTTGTAAGATAAATATGCGAATATAAATTTAAAATTATTAATATCAATTTTATTAAAAAAATTTGTCCTTTTCCATATTAATTTTTCTTTTGAAAAACGATACGTATTGTACAAGTATCATTTTACGTAAACATAAAAAGATAAGTATATATATCAATACAAATCAGACACAAAAGTTGGTTTGAATAAAAAAATATTTTTTTTTTATTTAATGAATGCAAGCTTATAGACATGCAATCGATTAATTTTTTTATTATTAAATAAGGTTTTTTTGTCATTGAATGAAGAGAATTTTATTTTCGCAAAAAGCGAAATTAATTTCGACTGAAGATTTTATTGAAGTACAAAAAATTCAATTGAAAAATGTTAAAAAATATAGAATATAATTGTATTATCACATATTTGTATGTATTGCTTTTTTATAATTTTCAAATAACTTTTAGTAAAATATTTAATATACAATATTTCATT
>NW_017259206.1:64783-78785 GCF_001594045.1 Atta colombica
CAAAGGCTTCGAACATTTGCACGAAATGCTAGAGATTGACTTCTTCCAGTTCGATTCCTGATCGAGATAATATTTTTCGTAATAAGAATTAATTATTTACAGATTCTAATATGTCAGTCAACATTATTATAAGATACGAAAAAGCATAAAATTATTAAATTAGCTAATCAACTTAACTTATGATATTAAATAAATTATACTTGTATATAGCTTTATTTTATATATTTTGTTTTGTAAATTAGGAAATAATTTCAAATTTCAGTTTTTAATTTTTCAAAATAAATTTTACAAGTTGAGTGATCAAAAAGTGGCAAAAAGTGAGTATCCATTACATTAACATATTTTGTGTATAGTTGAAATTCATGAAAATCAATCTTTTGCTACTATGGTCAGAAGTAAGAGAACTGAACAATAAGAGAGAAAAATTCACCCGCAGCAGATCCATGTCGCACTTTTCAGGAACGACATGGGGAACCTTTATCAGGACAAAGTCTGGGGGTAGCTTGCGTAAATGCCGAGTAAAGGCTGTCAAAAAATCAGACAAGCGTCGGACAAGGACATACGCTCTAGTGATTCGAAATTGCAATAGCCCCCAGGAATCGATGCCCATTCACTCTGGGGAACCCTCAGACCGTGCGCAAACGTTTCGAATCACATCTCGACTATCATTTGCGGTCGTGACAGTAGTAAAAGCGTATCTGGACTGGCTGGTGCGGGTGTTGGCAGCGAGTACCCCTCACACATCTGATCCTCACACGCTCAGCGCGCGGCGTGTCAGGTCGCGTCGAGTGAAAGGATGAAACGCATCCGAGCGTGAGCGGACTTAAAATTCTCGGAGTCCCTCATACGAGATACCGGAAAATGTGAGTCGTCTCAACAGTATTTCTTAAAGACAAGATCAAAAATTTCTTCAAAATTCTTCTATTTCACTAAAATTCAGCTTTGTTTAAAATTTCGACAATATTATGATATTATTATTCATTGTTATTGTTATTCAAAGTTACGGGGAATAGGAATTGTAATAACTAATGCGAGTGGATATGAAATAACAGTTTGTATGTTAATATGGTGGTTGAAAAGATTTACATCTGAAAGCGAAAGATTTATAAAATATTATTCTTGTAGTACAGAATGCAACATTAGAGGAGGACTCACCGTTTGTGGTACATGTGAATTTAAAAAATTCCATTCTTTTTTTATTTATTGCTGTACATAAGAATAATAGACAGATCACATTACTGATAAGAAGAGTTATGTGCCATTTTCTATGTGATAAGGTCAATAATTTATTTATAAAAATGGAGGCAGAACTAATATTTTCAAAAATTAATAGCTTGAAATGAATTCGACATCTAATACGAAGTGTTAAAAGTGTCGAACGCAAAAATAGATAACTACAAAAATAGATAACTAACGGCAAACGTAAATATTTTCCAAAATATACAGCTGTCAAAGTATCAAGCTCATATCACATGTTTATAATCATTTTGAAACGTTACATTCAAATCGTGAATTTATCAATGCAATATTTCCGATTGGTTTAAATAGTTTGAGAGCTCTGTGTCATACGCTATTCAGTGTTATCGACTTACAAATCAATATAGGCAGTTCACAGGAAAGAATGAACGGTTTCAATTTACGATGAAACCCGTTGAAATTCCATGCAAGCACAACAATTGGTAACGAAAAGATATTAAAAAAAAGATTATCCTTTCGCATGATTGATTCCATTCTCGATTGATTAGCGATACATGATGATAATCTGTGACAATATTATCGATATACCTGTACATACAATTTTCAATCTCCATTAATATGTTATTCTTTTCATTTAAATAATTTTATTCAATTCAATTAAAATAAAAAAACTTTTAAACGGTAATAGAAAGTATTAAATTTTATAACTAGTGCCAATGAATATCGGATAATATCGATTGTTTATATTATATTAATAATCTCCTTAAAGTAAAGTGTTTCAGAAAATATTACACTGAATGATAAAGTAATTTCTATGAATAGCAATATTGATTATACAGTGACAATTATTCTATGGAAAAAAGTGCTCTGTGGGGCATACAGATCCAGAGAACATCGTCTAATTGAATACTTAATTAATAGACAATTTGCTCAATGGGGTAAATTGATTGAAAATTGAGAAATTAATTACCTCGAGAGAGAATTGCTTATCGGATAATTAATCACTGTAATACATGCATTTCGTTGACTCACGCTATCTAACGGAAAGATTTGTGAAATTTTTAATTTCTTTCAATATTTTCGATAATAAATAACAGATATAGGTTTCTTTATCATGTATGTTCAATATTCACTATTAAAATAAGAAAATATTTTTGTTCCCATAAAGAAATGAGTATCAAAATTGATATCCTTATGAGTGATATCCGATAATATCCAAGCATATATGCAACTGATGCTCAGTTAATAGAAACAGCAACGTGTGAATCTGCTGCTCTATATATGAAAGGTTAATTATGCAGTCGAACTACTTTCATACAAATACTGTTTATTACAACATATATATGTACACGTATTAATTATAATTCTGATATTATTGGATAAAACATCCTATCATATCGTTTCCGATAAATTATCTCACTATAGCAATTGCATCAATTGCATATTATACAAATCTCATAGATCAAATATCATTGGATTAGAAAAATATTTTATTATAGCTATTAACAATTATGATTATTCATTGTTAGTCATAATAATTATCAAATTGCGATAAGGATATTTGTGGACAGCTGTATTAAAAAATTATTATAAAACAAACATGATGTAACTAATTGTAATAATAGCTGATAAAAATTCGATAAAAGAATAGATGAAAGTTCTTATTGAAAGTTCTTATTGTTCGTTTATATTTTTTGCTTCAGCATAGTTCAGTTCAGTTAAAATGGATATATTTAAGATTTGTTAAAAAATTACCATTTTTCAACAAAATAATAAAAAAGATATCAAGTGTACGCGTTTATGTGTGTGAGCTCTTGAAGAAAAAAATGAAGGTAATTATACGGAATAGGAGATAATTTTTTTACATTTTTTTGTATGACACTTAGAATATTTCAGAATTTACATATCTCATTAAGGCCGCAGTACAGACTTTTATATAACACATAGTGCACAGTATATAAGCGAATCAACCAATCAAAAATCTTTCTTTCCTTTTATTTCACGGAAAAGAGAAACTTTAGTTTATTTTCTCATGCACTATGCATTATGCGTTATACGTTAAAAAACTATACTGCGGTCTTTACGATAACGATATATTTTCACGAAGCGATGCCACGAATGACAGCGATTTAGCTCTCTATCGATATATCGATATGGTGCAAGTGAAACTACAGGTAAGTAGTGCCGCAACACAGATGAGTGTCTGTCATTTAAAATGTGAAACAAACAATATTTCCGAGGGCGATGATGATGATGATGATGATGATGATGATGACGTATTTTAATATGAACTTTTGACATTTCGGATTTCACATCACGATATCTCCATTCGTACGAAATAAAAACATTTTTATTATATAATTTAAATCGAAGTTGTCGATTGAGACTACTCAGAAGTCGATTATTGAGAGATCCGATAATCTCGGATTTTCGCAATTCCTCGCGTAAAAACATGGGCGATCTCGCGTTAACTACACTTGGCGCGAAACACTACCATGTTTCTTGAAATTATATTTTGTTGAAATAATAGAAATAGATTTCATAATAGGATTTCAAATAAGTTATTACATTTTATAAATCAACAGTCATTCATTAGGAAAAAATAGTGTATTGTTTACTGTATTCCATATAATAACAATATTTTAAACGAGATATTAAATACATTTTTAAATGTGATAAATATAACGTGATTTTTTTTTTTTTAGAAATAATTGCCCGGTATATTAATTTCCTGATCCCAGTATTTGAGAGACTCTGGCAGAATGTTTAAGATTCTGTCGCTCTTACATGAGCTATTTCCTTCTCTCGCCCTCAGGACAGGCTTTCACATACCCATGATAGTAAACAATGCCCCAATGTCTAGCCGAGTTTATGAACGGTTCACGTCTCATGTATTATATTTGGCCATTTGCAGAAGCAAGAGCGGAGATAGTCGGCCCGGTGGAGAAATTTGTGAGGCCTGGTAGCACATTGCAACTTCATTGCCTGGTAAAGAAGTCCACGGAAATACCGTCATATCTTTTCTGGTATCACAACTTCCGTATGATTAATTACGACGTTGATCAAGGTGTCAACGTTAGCACTGATCTCGTTGGTCGGGAAAGCTGGTTGGAGGTACCAAAAGCGTCGGATCGTCATTCGGGCAACTATACTTGCGAGGCTAGTAATGCCCAGCCGGCGCGCGTCTTGGTGCATGTTTTCAAGGGTGACAATCCGGCTGCCATGCAACATAGCATGGCGTCATCGCCGTCAATGATGGCCTGCACCGCGTTACTCATCATGTTCGTCACGCTCAAGCTAGCTCTGCAGACAAACTGGAGTTTATGACGTGCATAAGTGCAAGACTCGCGAAAACCCGGAGTGTGTTAGCGAAATTGTGTTGTCGCATGATATCCATATTCATGCGGAGATGTGCTCTAGTTACAATCGCCGAAGTTAGAATGGCAACATGATTGTGATTCCAATTAAAGATTCATCGTTGTTATCGGAATGGTTACCAGAACATTTGAAGCTGCAAGATTGGCTGTGATTGATACTATTTATTCGACGATCAACTTTCCGCTCTACGCTGTCGGACAAAGTAGTACTGAAAGATCAGCTGTGATTATTTGTGTCGCGAGGCAAATATCTATTTAATCCATTATATATATGTACATCTAATCATAGAGTTCAAGAAGGAATATGCAACAATGTAATATGCTAATACAAAACAGAATAATTATAACCATCATTGTGAGATTAGTAGTGCTCTTTCATCGTATGATCGATGGTCCGTGTACCGAAAATTTTTAATCAGGAAACAGTGTATCCAACAGAGACCAATATAGTAAAAGTATAATGGTAGCACATCTTGTTTGTGTATGTATTTGAACGATTATTCGTCGGACGAAAGAAGTTGAATGCTAGCTTGAAATAAAGTGTCAGCATAACTTTCATACGAGTCACATATTATTATATCATCCATTCTTCTGTAGACCGATCGCTTACATTCCGTGTCACATGTGGGAATACGAGACATATATTAGGTTGCAATGTAAAAGCGGAGGATATTATGAATGCAAGATTAACTCACACTAAGATTGTATTCACAATCGTCTATAACTCGCATGCTTGCAATGGAAATAGATGGAAGACATATTTGTCAAACCAAGTAATATGAAGAATTCGACGTATCATTTTGATGAATCGGAACTTCTATGAGCCCGTGAATGTGATATGTGAATATGCGAGATTTATTTACTCGTTCGTATTTTGTGGAGCAACGTGATACGTATGTAATTTAGTGTTTAAATCGATAAAAAAATTATACATGTAACAGATACTCCATCATGCGTCCATTCTATTGTATTTGTACGCACAGCAAAGCAAGACCGATAGTCTGGATCAAAGCTGTCCGCGATGCATCAAATCGCGATGCATAAGCATTGATTGCCACACGACGATGCATCAAGGCTACATCTATCGTAATGACTATCGTAAGCTCCTTACGATATCATAATGCTCGTCGTAATAACTATCGTAAGCTCATCGTAAGAGTGGATTCAACTTCAACTCACACGATCACGAACTTGTCTGATGATATGATAGCCAATGAGAATGTACTTATTTGGCTCTAACATTCTGTTTAGCTTTTACGATTACGATTTTATGTAAACAGACAATGTTTTACGGTAGCTTTTTTCCTTACGATCACGATCGCTTACGATCGTAGCGTTATGATAGATGTACACTGGGCCTTTAAAATAAAGAAACGACGATGATGTATTCGATGGGGCATCGTTAATTGCCATGTTAATGATACCATTACAGCTTCGTTCCAAGATGTTGTAAATATGTTGCAGAAGAAATATGTGATCTGTTTTCTGTTTCTGCACTGCGTAAGTAAAGTCTTTCTTTTCGTTTTCGACAAATATCAAATAAGTACCTATCTCACTTTATGTTTCAAATATTGAATCGTCCGGAAAGTTCATGCCGATTTTAAAAGAAAATTGAAACGCAGAAGATTTAAATTTTTAATTTCATTTATTAAATTTAAATCTTTTGCGGCACGAACTTTCCGGACCCAATATAAAAGTGTACATTAGTTCAGTCACAGAAAACAGACCATCGTTTCGCAAATTAACGAAAGTAACGTCTTCTTATGGCCGGCCTAAAATACTTTATTGGTGAATTAAGGATGATTAATAAAAGTCTGATACAATATTATCTTCCTTCCGAAAACTCTGGGCAACACTTTGATAAGTAAATAGACACGAGTGAAAGTAACGTTGAGACTAAACAAACTAAACTTGCTACGTACTCTCTAGAAAAATATTCCTAGAAGGATTCTCTAGACGGAGCATGCGCGCGCGCATGCGACATTTATTATACTCCAGGATGCGAAATTATTATGCCATACATTTTTTCTATTATTAAAAGCTTACAGAAACCCTACTAAAGAATATTAAACCGTTCGCATCAATAGGCAAAATGCGTTTTGCGTTTATAAAGAAGTCAGCTTATTAAATAAAAAAATACCATATTACATCAAAATATTTTTTTAATACAATTTGCTTGTTATCTATAAATTTAAATATTTATTATAAAAAGAGTTATTATTTAAAATAGACTGAAAGTATACATAGATTTATATACGCAAGAATTATCATAAATTCGACGAATTCGTCTTTTATTATAAGCATCTTTTAAAGCAAATCGAAAATAAGGATATTTATCGCTATATAATATCGATAATATCGAACATTAATATTTTTTTGCAGCTCGATGTAAAAATATCAAATAAAAAATTATGAATAAAATATCGATTAGATATTTTTTAACTATTCATATTCTCTTATACACTCTTTTTATGAACATTCTTAATTTTCAAAACTTTCTTCTTTGAAGGCCTATCCAGTCAAAAACTTACATAGCCGTACAATACATATAAAACCGACTAATTAAATGTCTCATATAAAAGTCGCAATATTGTTGATTAATCAGAACAATCAAAGTAAATATATATCTTGATTGATATTTCATGCAATCTCAAGTCTCCAGTTCCATTTACTTCTATTTCTCGAATGCACAAATTATACACATTAAGCCTTTCTAAGGATTAGACGTGACTAATAAATTGTTTTGTATGTAATCGAGACTGCAAACAAACGGAACCTTCATTCCCTCCAAAAAATATTAAGGATAATTTTTTGTTTGTAAGCTTTATTATTACAAAATTGGATATTATAATTTTATTTAGTTTTTGAAAAATTTATTCGTTATTCGATATATTCGATAATGCCTACTCATTCAAGATGAATATAAATAGCTTTTAAACATCTGAATATATTCGTAGTCGATATTTTTGTTTGATCTTGACAAGTCTAAAATGATGCGATCGGTTTAAGTTATAGTTATCGGTTTAACCTTATGCATGTAATTAACGGTAATAAGGAGCGCAATGTTATTCTGCTTATTTTATCTTCGACTACTTAATTAAGCGCGCTCAGTATACATTTTAAGCCCTAAACAAAATACGAGACAGCGATAAAAACAGCGATAGGAATAGATATAGAATTCCAATTCGTCAGAAATTTTATCGCTATTGCCTATTCTGTATTTCGATCTGCATTGACATATGCATTCCGGTACGTTAGATTCATCTCTTTCTATCGCTATGCATATTATTATTGCCTGTGTTATTTCCCTAGCGCTGTTGCCTCGCATTGTGTTTAGGGTTTAGGGCTTTACTGTCTCGTTCAATACTCGAAAAAATATAAGACTTTCTTTTGTTTGAATACACAGGTAACTTCTCGATCAAACGGAATCCATACGTACTACCGAGCGACCTATTTAAGGGGATGATGAAGTAACGGCCGAACTTGACTGATATCGATAATACAGACTTTTTTAATTCTAAATTTAAAATGTGAATAATAATGACATCTTCTCTTTGTGAGATCTTTAATTTATTTCTTATATATTATCATTCTGTCTCACTCAAACGCATACATCTTATCTAACATATTACAATGTCATTTGCAAGATCCGGTATCTATTATTAGACACAATTGTTGCATTATTATATTTAGCATTCTGAGTTTTCACTAAGTACACACACACACACAATTTGCAAATTAATATAAATTTTTTTTTTAATCTTCAATCTTAGTTTCGTAAACTCAATATTATTTGTTCACATAATTCGACGAGTGGTGTTATGTTAATTTTATCCATACGAATGATATAGAACTTTTCTATTAAGTAAGTAAACGTTTACATCAGTGATAGCTCTATGAGTTACCTTTTTTTTCGATTTTAATATAAAGGCCACTTCCTAATTTTGTCTATTTCAATTCTGTAAAAGAATTTTTGATTTTATTCAGTCTATTCGAAGATTTCTATGCGATTGTAATGTATCAATAATTTCGTCACTCCAACATCCCTTTAATAATAATATTACTAATGCTATGTGGAAGAGTACGGTACGTGTGATTTCCAGAAATCAATAACTATTTAATTAGTCTACGGATGCCATGATTGACAACGTTTTCAAACCGCTACGCTATTACTTCGCATAATTTTCTAAGGCAATCTATGCGAACCAGAAACCGCTAATTTTGTATACGTGCACCTTCAATCGAAAGTGGAAGCAATGATAACCTTTCACCTTACACGTGAGACACTGACACTGACAAATTATGGAGTTTAGAACTTGATAATCTTGATTATCATCCTCATCACATTGCCATCATTGATGCAAGTGATGAGAAATTATAAAGACGAAAGGTCACGCGAACAAACCAGAAGAGCCGACAAAGTTGCAAAGTATATATTGCGTGTTTTCGAAAGTTCGTTCTAAAGTTGACGTTAAACTGCAGGCTACTGGAATCACCGGATTTAATGCACAACATCCACCCGGAAGTTAGCACAACGCGAACGAACTTACACCGACTAACGTTGAAGAAAAAGAATTAATTAACTGACTTTACTAACTTTCTTGGCTTTGGGGGATACGTTTATTGTCAAGAATGTAACGGATAGTAATAAGTTTCGGACTCCGTATGTTTCATTTAGATATTATTATCAGTATAACTTTTATACATTTCAAGCAGAAATCGTTTTCCAAGCACCATTTTTTTTATTGCAAATTGCAATTTAAATATCTTTAAGCTATAAAATAATATCAAAGAAAAATGAGAAAAGACAGATCTAATATAGATCTCGTAAAGCTGCAGAAATTTATAAAATTAACAAGTGTACATGCAAATCATAATGATATAAAAAATGATTTTCCGATATTAAAAAATTTATTACACAAGTTTCTATTTTAATCACTAGGAGTATAATCATTAATCGATCTATCCGAAATATTCATAGTGCGTATACATTAAGCGTATGATCTTCAATAACGATGCAATTCCCTCTTGGTCGGACTCGACTTCAGCAAATTCAAGCCACAGTCGAATGTAAGCGACTCTCGCAGAGAATAATCTTGTATATTCGGTCTACGTAACCGACGCACATAATTAATCGCGATAATCCTGGTGTGATGCAGCACAGCCTAACGATATTATCCTCCGTCGCTGCTGACCTTGTTTATAACGTCGAAATTAGTTATACCCAACATTCGCGAGAGATCGTATTTCCGGCTACAAGTTGCAAGGAACATTTCCCAGCAGATTTCAGAGCATCGTCATGCATGCAGCGCGCTGTTCGTATTTAACCTTGGGGCAACGCGTTGGAAATAGAAACAGGTGATATAAAGATTTGATATTAATAAATACGTCCATAAAAAAAAGAGGGAAAAATACGACTTCCTAGTGAGACTTGTCCAGTTGCATATCAGTTCTACGCACGGTGCTCTAGTTTCTGTGATTTCCATGAAACGCGCTTCCATTGTTTTTCCTTTCTCTGGCCTGGCGTTTGTTCTTTCCGCTTTTTTTGCAATTTCAGCGGTGAAATATTGTGAAAAATATGTCGCGTTAGATTTATTCGCTGTCGAAGCAGCGAGTTGATACGATCATGCTCTGTTGTCCGTTTTTGATGATTGCTACTTTTTTCTGCGTTTTGTCGAGGAACACAAAATTCGCACTAGATCGCTTTGATCTACTAGACTTGTCTCGTGAAATAAAAGTGACGATCATGCTGCTGTTCGCTTGTGACGATTGATTCTTTTTTGACGTTTTGCTGAGAAACGAAATCCGCGGTATATCATTTCCATCTATCGGCTCTATCGTGTTACTAGATAAAAATAGACCGACGTTTTTAATTTCATGAAATATAACTATTTTATAACTTATTATAAAATATAATTATTTTATATATGACTTAATGCCCTTTTTTGAATGATTGATTCAATTAGACGAATAATTATTAAATATAATATATAAAAATAGCTACGAAAGAGAAATTTATGTCAAAGAAATTTTTCTACCTTCGAGCTAAAAATGAAAACAGGCAGCGCGGCGTGTCCGACAGTGCTGCGGGTTTAAATACTTGTTTCATTTACCTCTGTCCTCCATTAATTCATTATTCAGCAATAGGCGTCCCTAGTGGCTATGTATCATGTGCATTTTCGATGGAAATAATCTCTCGCACTGTGAATGGCACTCAACAAACGTATCACTCATTGTTGAATGAAGAGATCTCGCTGATGTACAAAAATCCGTTCAATAGGCTTTTCCCTAATACTAAAGAACATGTTTTACAATGACTGACTTTGAAAAGGAATCGATCGTTTGATGTACAATTTCAAATAACTTTAAGCAGTAATCTCTATGTAATTACGTCGTCTGAAACATTGTTTAATCACTAAGCGTATAATAAATGGTTTAAACAAGCATTTATAGTTCTTTGACGTATAAATTAATCTCCTATTGTATTTAAAAATTATTTTTGCAAGTATAATTACAAATGGATTAGTTTCAGTTTCCAGCATATTATTGCTACCGATTTTATTATTCCTTTTATTCAGATATATTATTAATGCATAATATATACAGGGTGTCCCAAAAATAGGTGACTAAACTTCGGTATCGTATTCTATTGTCCCTAAGGATGAAAAAAGTCATATAAACGTAGGTTTGGTAACTTTTCCTTTTTAAAATATAAACGCTTTTTTACGAGAAAATATTTAAAAGGTTTGTAATTTACTTAAAGAAATTGCTGAAAATGATTACAACTTATGTTTCACGGTACAGATATTAAGTTTCTCTAAAATTTCCGTTAGCGCATCCATATATGAAATGAATATATCTGCTCAATATTTGGATCATGGATAAATTATAATCCTATCTTAATTATGCAAAACGTTTAGATAAAAACTAATTTATTATGATAAGCTACCTTCGATGACAGTATCACTTACTCTAGCACAACATTTACTTCGTGTGATATTTATTCATGTTAACTTTTTGAGAAATAAACTTTGAGAGATAAGCAAAGTGTTTATATCTCAAAAAGGAAGAGTTTCCGGACCTATATTATTTAGTTTATGACATTTTTCTATCCTTATGAACAGTAGAATCCTTATGAACGATACTAAAGTTTGGTATTTCTGGAATGCCCTGTATATTACATACGCCCTGTATTACACGCGCGCATACACACTCACATGTTGATGATTCTTTTGGAAATCGACATAACATCTCACCTTATAATTTCTGATATTGTTTATACTTCGTGAAAGTTTAGTGTTTTAGGAAAATATAACGATCCATTTTTTTTTTTCTTTAAAGTGAACCGTTTAATATTAATTTTAATTCCTTGATATTTTGAAAACATCAATTTTATCGGATTTTTTATATATAGTAAATACATAGTAAATACAAAAAAGAAATATGAAAGTATTTAGCTTCTTATGTAAAAAATTATCTACTCAATAAAAGTCTCGATTGATTTAAATTTTATAAAAGCAGTGAAAATAATGAATTTCGAAAAAATGTGTTTTTCATTATGAATCTTGACATTTGCATTAAAATAAATATTTTTTTTAGAAAGCTGACATTTTTTTGTACATAAGAAACAGCTTTTAGATTAAGAACTAATTTAGTACAATAATCTTATAGGATAGAGTATTTTATGACATTTTTTTGTGCCATTAATAAATGTCTTATTCTGGAATATAAACGGATTATTCTAGAATAAATGTATTATTCTAGAATATTAATGATTTCAAATGTAACTTTTTTGGAAAAATAATGGCCATTAAGATTAGACAGAATGTAAAAAAAGAGAAGATAAATGAAGAAGGGGCACAAGCCCATAATTTTATACATAATACATCCGCGAAAAAACATACATAAACATATATATAAACATAACTTATAAACATAAATACTTATTATCAGTTCTTACTAATAAATATGGCATATAAAATTTTCCTAGTTATATATTATACTACATATATTATATGAGTTTAAGAAATGACTTTTCATATTTATTTTATGTTATTTCTCTGTAAAATGTTTTTACAAATGATTTCCAGAGATGAGTACGTAAATTCAAATAATATTTAGAAAAAAAATTGTTTATAAAGTGATCTAAAAATACCATAAAAATGTCAAGCAAAATTATGATAAGATATCAGGATAGTATTACATAAAACCCATTAATCTCCCTAATAGCAAAATGTTAGCAATTTGGAAACAAATTTCATCAGATACAGAGAAACTCAATCAAGATTTTGACTACAAAACCATAATCATTTGTGTCCACATTTGGCTATGGATTTGTTGACGAAGCCTGTTGATAGGCTATGCCAGCAAATTGATGACAGAAATCGAACAGAGTCTAGGTTCTGAATCAGAACTTCTGCTCTCAATCTGTCATTAAGTTATGCAGGACTTTTGGTTTCTGTTATCAATCTGTTATTATAGACATGCATAGCATGTCTAGCAAATTTTGTCATATTTCTGACAGCTATCAATATGCTGACAATGTCAGATAATACAAACTCTATGTACAATTTGGTGCCTTTCAATTATTAAAAAGTGCCAGGCTCTGTTCAAAATCTATTTCCAGGCTTTGTTATCAAGGCTATAAAAATCGTCACAAAAGTATAAGAATACGAGTTTGATATAAAATATTCTATATATGGATTTTGAGTGAATTTTTAAATATGGCAAAATCATAAAAATAAACAATAATCGACACTCTGAACAATACAGTCTGAATTATTTAGTCTCTCTTAACATGTCTGTGTAACACATTAATATTTTGTAAATCAACAATTTGAGAATTAATAATAGTTTGCCAAAGTTTTATGACATGATGCGCTTTCTGTTTGAGGTAACCTAATTTTCTTTCATATTGAATTATGAATTCCAAATATATATTGCAAATTAGAATCTACTTTAGTTGTAGTGTTAGAAAACCTGAAAATGATTCATTCTGGATGGATTGTTCAATGAATATCGATTAGGATTACATGTAATATTGCTGAAGAGGATTCCAAAGAAAGTTCAATCCAAAATAAAGATATTATGTAATGGAATAATATGAAGTAATTTTTTACAATTTAATAATTGCATACCTGCTTCTGTGCTGCTCATTAGTCTTGAATTTATTGTTTATTTTTATGTTAAAAATTGAGAGTCCAATTCTAAATATTCGACAATTATATAGTTATATAATTATATTAATTCTATTCTAAATAATATATAGTTATTATACAATTTATCACCTCAAATCAATAAAATTAGATTTATTCGATGCGTTTTTGCATAAAACGAAAGAATTTAACAGAAATAAGCATCACTCTGCGCCATAAAACAAGAGTTAAGTGTTAAAATTGATGACTGTTGAGGTTAGGAAATCTATCACA
>NW_017259206.1:78885-95975 GCF_001594045.1 Atta colombica
TTGCGTACTGAATCATAGCACTAGTGTACTGGAACAGCCAATCAAAATCGTGTCCAACTTTATTCTCTTACTGCGCATCCACGTGAATGCTTCACCTTATATTTATTTATTTATCATGGCAATACGCGATACTGCGATGTAAAACCAAAGACACAAGGAAAAGCATAGGCAATAGGAATAAAAAAATAATAAATTTCAACCCATCAGACCATGTACACTAGAATGGACGTTTTCTGATAGATTGAAATCTTGTATTTCCTATTTTTATTGTCTATGCTTTTCAATGAGCGCATTCCAGTTGACAAAGCGGCTAGCCTGCTTGCTGAGCAAATAATTGATTGTTACTTATAGATCCAACCAATCCAATCATATTCACTCGCTCAGTAAACATGCCTCGCCGTTTTACCGTCTTGACTCGCCCATTGTGTTTCTAGCTTAACCATGCCCTGTGATCACCTTCTTCATGCTTTGTAACCTTTTACCATGGAATAGGAGATAATTTTTATTAAGAAAGACCCTGCGCACCCCCCCCCCCCCCCCCCACACACACACACACACACACACACACACACCAATAAAAGAAATAAGAAATTAGGAATAAAGAATGAACGATTTCAACCTGTTAGAAATGTATTCCGATGTATCCAATTTTTGATAGATTGAAATCTTTATTCCTTATGACCGCAGCACACTTGCATAACGCATAAAAAATCAACTAATTAGAAACCTTCTTTTCTTCCCATTTCATGAAAATTTTGATTGATTGATTCTTTTATTCACTATGGCTTAGTTCACGAATACGGTCAATGCGATGCTGCAAATGTTTTTTAATTGGTCAGTTTGTAAAATTTTTTCTTCTAATTGGTCAAATGCTTCAAAGCATTTGTAGCGAGACTGTGATCACAGCCTACATTGTGCACTTGATACTAACTAGTAATTTTCTGTTAAATTATTTTAATTTTAGCGTTGCAATTCAAAGAATGGTGTACTAAATTGGTACAATATGCAATCAAAATGATTAATTAAATACACATCTCATGTACACGATGCTTGTTTTCCTACTGGATTGCTAGCTGAATTAGAATCTTGACATTGTATTGGCTGTGATATTGACACTAACAATAGGGAAATAATTAGATTGTAGTACTTATAATACTGTCGCTCAGATCGTTCAGATCGCTCAATGAAAACGCGATCTACGTCAAAAAAGATGTCCACATGTGAGTCACAAATCCTTGGCATTGATTCTTGGAAACTGTTTGTGTTAGAAGCATATGTAATGATAATGTTGTGCTGTGTTTATCTAAAATAAACACTCATTTCTTTAAAAAATTAATATCGATTATGTTGAAAAGTGATTTCCGATCTGTCGATTCTGTCTCTGGAGTGCGTCGTAGATCGAATGAGACTCTTCAAAAATGGAATCGCAAAGTATCCAAGTTTCACATCATCCAGAGACCAAAGGTTTCGATTTGTCAGCTGGAAATACTTGGATATATCCGGAAAATTATCCAATTCGCCAGTACCAGTATAACATAGTTCAATCTGCTTTATATCGAAATACTATGGTCTGTTTACCCACTGGTAAAGAGATATTTCTTATTTTCTTGTCAGCGTTAAGTCTATTCATTTCTATAATGTATTTTTGTTTCCTCTTTCTTGAGTTTTTGCTTGTTTTTACTTGTTTTTTTATTTCTTAATAAATAGGTATTTTTATCTTCAATTTGTGACAGGTTTGGGAAAAACATTTATCGCTGCTGTTGTGATGTATAATTTTTGGAGATGGTATCCATCTGGAAAGATTATATTTCTTGCACCGACGAAACCTCTGGTTGCCCAGCAGATTAAGGCGTGCTATGAAATAATGGGGATTCCAAATGTCGATATGATAGAATTAACAGGTTTTAACATTCATTTATGTCATTTATGATATGCTTTTCAGTGAGAGACACAATACATAATACATTGATTATTTCATCTTTATTTGAGAAGAGACAAATAAAGAAATTAATGGATAAGATGAGAGAGAGAGAGAGAGAGAGAGAGAGAGAGAGAGAGAGAGAGAGAGAGGAAAGAAAATAGAAGGAAAAACTGGATAGAGCAACTTTAGGATACATTTCAGGAGATGTTATTAATTTATATCATTCTATTTTTATTGCTTATCAAATCAATGTAAAACAAGGATAGAATGATATAAATAGAACTAATAGTATTTTCCTGAATGTACTTTTAATGTTAACGCAATTAATTAGGTAAATAAAAAAGAGACGAGATAAAAAAGGACGAGTGAAGTTAAGACCATGTCCCTTTTTTGATAGTATACATGGTGAAATGAATAAATATTCTATTTGTTTAACATTGGCAAATAATAAGGATGTAATGATTTACTGTATTATATGGTTGTATTTCAAAATTAACTGCCAGCATTGAAAAATTAGTAATAGTACACATAATGTAAACTACAGATTTTCAGTATTGGCAATGAATTTTAGAACTCAGCCTAGGTAATTTGTGTCTCTGCTGGAAAGCATCTTTAATAATATATAAACTTATATATTTTGTACTACATATTATCATATAATCTAATAAAAATATGTTGTTTAACATACAGGTGCGGTAATTCAAAAGAATCGTGAAATAGCTTGGCTCAAGAAGAGAATAATATTTGCTACTCCTCAAGTATTTCATAATGATCTTGAGAGATCGATCATACCAAGTCATCTAATTAAGTGTGTTGTCATGGACGAAGCTCATAAAGCTCTGGGCAAGCATTCGTATTGTGAGGTAAAATAAAGGAATATAAGAGATATGGAATATGAAGGAATATAAGGAATTTTAGCTCGTATTATTTTGATTGATTTAATTTTTAATTTTTTAATCTTCAATCTCGATTTTTAATACATAATCTGATTTCGGCATTTTAAGACATTACTTAAATGATCTTGAAATAAGAACAGACTGTGAATACTGATTTTAAGAAAATTTATAACTTTTAGTGTGTCAGAATATTATCCACGCAGAATCAATACTTTAGAATATTAGCACTTTCTGCCACGCCTGGAAATAAACTAGATAATGTTCATGAAGTAAGTAAATTCAATGCTGTACATGTAAATAAATATTTAATGTTTTTGGAAATTTGAATTAGAATTTTAAGGAGTAATAAATAATTTTAATATTCTCTGATGAATATTTTATTGCGCATAGGTAATACAGAATTTAAATATCTCCCATTTAGAATTAAGAGATGAGAATTCAATCGATATAGTACCATATATTAATAAAAGAAAAGTAGATATTATTTTGGTACCTCTTAGCAATGAATTAGCTGCATTCAAAGAAAGGTATATTATTATTATGGATCGCCATGTAAAATTTCTTATGCAATGTAATGTATTACGAGGTCATACAGCAAACATATCTAAAGGAAGGGTAATTAAATTATATTTATAAATGTTTATGATTACTGGTATATTTATTTTAAATGTTCACTGTGTTTCTTAGGTATTCCATTTGTTGAGGGAATTTAAAACAAAGACAAATAAATCTGGAAATTATGGGCAAATCATGAAGACATTGAATATTTTGTTAACTATGTATCATGCTTATGAACTTATGATTAGGCATGGATTGCGTGCTTTTCGCAAATTTTATGAAAGTACATTATTTATAAAATTCATATTACAATTAATTTTATGAAAGACGCTACACCTCCCCCTCCCACACACACACACACACACACACACACACACACACACACACACACATACACACACACACACACTTTGTTAATTACATTTATCAAGCAAGAACGAAATTTTACTTTTAGCTCATTCTGATAAGTTTTGGATACACAATGAAAATCACTTACGAGATTTACTCCATGACATAGAAGCTTATCTTGGACCATTTCCGGAATTATATCCTAATGGAGACATATCTGAGGTTTGCAGAACCATCTCTTGATAATGGACTAAAAAAATTATATAATATACATGTAATATAGAAATAGTTATTTCAGATACCAGCAAATATTGTATTTGGACATAATAAATTTTACAAACTGAAAGAGTTGCTTGAACATCACTTTAATAATATCAATGATGATCGAAAGGACACAAGAGCTATAGTTTTCGTCGAAGTTTGTATATTAGACTTTCACAAACTATATATAACTATATATAACATTTGCTATTTATTTAAAATTTTTGTAAATTAATAATATAGAAAAGTGTAATTAATTTATATTTAGAAAATGTATTATAATTTTAATATATTGCTCTATAAATCTTCAGTACAGAGACATAGTCAATGAGGTTTATATTTTACTTTTGCAATCAAAACCGATAATTAGACCACAAATGTTTGTTGGCCAAGTTAGTCAAAAGCAAAAGCAACAAATAAAAGCGTTGGAAGATTTTCGAAGCAATCGTGTGAATGTGCTGATTTCTACAAGTATAGGTGCGTAAAAAATAGCAATATTAATCATTTTATATATTGTATTTGCATCTTCTATCTGTCCTTTTTAAGACATATTAATTTTTTTTATATTTTTAATATACGATGTAGGTGAAGAAGGATTAGATGTAGGGGAAGTAGATCTTATAATATGTTTTGATGTATCACAGCATTCTCCGATAAGATTGGTTCAAAGAATGGGCAGAACCGGACGTAAACGAGATGGTCATATAATTGTTCTTGTTACAGATGGGAAGGAACATGAGGTAATTGAAAATTTTGCAATATTTGTATGCAATACGCGCGCGCGCGTGTGTGCGTATGTGTGTGTGTGTGTGTGTGTGTACAGATCTGTAATAGTTGAAATTGGATTAAATGTTTAAATAATTTTCATGTGAATTTATATACTATATACATAGTAATTTGAATTGTGTGTCGAATTAGTTTTTCGGAATTGTAAACAATACAGCAATTGAATGTAATATCTTAACTTGAATTGATAAGCAATTTAATAATTTGATGCACATTTTCATGTAGCAGTTCAAGCAATCTTTATAAATCGTTTACTATTGTGCGTGCGTGCGTGCGTGCGTGCGTGCGTGCGTGCGTGCGTGCGTGTGTGCGTGTGTGCGTGTGTGCGTGTGCGCGCGCGCACTTTAACTGAAATCTAATTTAACTTTGCAGAATTTGAAGTCTACGCTTTCTAGAAAGGACTCTTTAAATAATAAAATATTAAACACAAGCAACATATTTTCCTCCTTGTACGATAATAATCCTAGAATGATACCAAATCAGTTTACTCCGGAATGCCACAAGATGCATATTATAGCATTACCAAAAACGCCAAATGAAAAAAATAAAAGAGGGAAGAAAAATATCAATAAAAAAAAGGAAGCATTTAACATGAAAGAAAGTGAGTTTTATGGGTAATTAATTTTTTAATTCTCCTTTTTGTTATCAATTGCTTTATATTTATCAGAACAGCAGATTTATTTTTTAATATTTCTTAAAAAATTATATTTGTTTGTTGGACAGCCTTATGTAAAAAAGGAAATCCAAGTCAGTCGTTGATAATGAGATTTCTTACTGATAAATGTAATGAACAGAATCGGGATAAGACATATAATATTCCTACTCAGTTAACAATGCAAAATAATAATACAATAAATCCTAATAATATCAAACTATTAACTGATGACAACGCGGGAATCGATTTCCTAACGTTATACACAGTAAAGAAATCGGAAGAAGAAATGTCTTCTGAAGTTGTTTCTAAAATGGATACAACTTATATTCCCGCACCAAAACCAATTGAAGATTTATTCAGTTTCGTAGTACCTGATGTAAAAGTTATTAATTTATCTTTTTTGACGGAAGATAATTTAACGCAATGTAAAAATTACGAAAATAATTTATCAATACAGTATAAAAATGAAAATGAGACTATTCATAACAATGATTATACTAACATCGATGATGGTAACTTTTGCACTGTCCGAAATGAGAAGAGTATTCACAACGATGAAATAAGATTTGAAGATATACTTGATGAAAGTTTCGATTCGAATGAAACAGTTTCATGTATAAACCAACGAATTACAGATATAGAGATAAATTCAAATAAAGTATCTATATCTGATACGAAAGAGAACAATGAAATTATAACTGACATAAGAACTGAATTTTCAACTAATACACTAGAAGACCTGGAACCTACTATATTTGAGAACATATTGAATGAATCATTTAGTTCTGTTGAAAACGATTTAAATGAAGAGGATGTATTTGAGAACATATTAAATAAATCATTTAGTTCAATAGAAGACGATTTAGAAAATAAGGATAATACAGCGTTACAAAAAGCGGAATCAAATCTTTCAAACATTTTCGCTAAAAATACAGGAGAAATTAATGTGTCGTATGAGCCTAACATTAATACTTTTCATAATGAAGATAATATTATTAAACCTAATCTATTAGCGTCTATGAAACTTGCTAAGTCGAATAAATTTGCACATTTTATTGATGAAATACAAGATGCTGATTTTAATAGTGATGTTGATATAAGCGAATTTATTAATTGTAACTCTAATAAAAATAATTCGATATGTAATTCCAAAACGGAAGAGAGTTTCTTATCTATAACTCAAGCTGTTGGTGAAATAGCACGAGTGAAAAGAAATTTGGCAACATCAAAACCTTCTGTAAATAAAGAAGAATCGATTAATAAAGACAGTAGTGGCTGGATTTCAGTCAATATTAAAAATGACATCAAAGCTGGGAAAAGCAATTCAAATTCGAGAACAGATAATGTTACATTATTAAATACTCATTGCAATTCCGCTGCTAAATCTACTACTATTAAACAAGATTTTGATTTCCTAGATTCTGACGAAGACTTCATGATTACGGAAGACAGTGCTAAACAATTTAATGAGCTTGAAAGTTGTTACTTTCGCAACTCATCGAAAAATTTGAAAGACGATATTAGATACACGCCTAGTACATCGAGAAACTCAGTAATTAGAAATGGCTGTTTTAAAGATACATCAAAAACCTTGAAAGTGAAAAACAGTTATTTTGATAATATCTTGAAAAATCTTAAACCATGTGATATATCAACACCAAAAAATAATAGACATTCAAAATTATCTTTAAAACGAAACAAAGCCCAGCAGGATTCGAATGTGATAAATTTAAGTTTCTTCAAAGCGCCTGATAAATATGTGAATAGTACAGCAGAAAAAAATATTTTAAAATCTAACTCTGATACGCCAAAGCGAATTTTTCCTTTGAATGAAAAAGTCGCAAAGAAAAGCAAGCATAAGCTTAACGATAAAAACAACGTCAAAAACGAGTTTATAGATGACGAAGTTGAAGTAGACTCTGATGTTAGTTCGGACGAGATCGTTACAGATAACGAGGATTTGGAGGATTTTGTGAGCTATACACAATTCTCACAGGAACAAGTCGATATGCATGCGCATTATCTGCAGACTGTTAAGAGTCCGATAAAGAAACCAGGCGCTTTTCATTTTAGGGAACCACGATCACCTAGTCTAAATACAGAGATCTATTCGCAGCAAGATCTTTCGTCGCAAATTCAAAACTCGTACCTTTATGTGCGTATATTAACGTATTAACTTTACCTTCGACTTGTACGAATAATCGATTCAATTTGTATATACGAAAATTTAATGAAATACTATTTAAATATTTATTTACTTATGATTTTAGGATTCGTTTTGCGTTGCGGAAGACGTAGAACCAAGCATACTCCATAATGATTTGTTATTAGATAAAATGGAAAGGAAATTGGAACAAAACAGACGAAAACGTCTCTGTTTTGATAAGAATATGAAATGTACTAAAAAGAAAAAGATGAATATTTTAAATTGCTCTGTGAGCAGCGAGGATGAGATCGAACAGCTACGTTTACAAGTGCAGGAAGACTGATTATAAGTTAACAATAATCCAGCTGTGATTTGTCGATATATAAGTTATGAAATGTAGTGAGAAATTTATTTTCATATGTACAGAATGTAAATACTCGTTAAAAATTCAAATGTACTTTTATACAACAACATTTTTGTAATAAAATTGTGTAAAGATCTATCTTTAATCAAATATAGAGTTTGATGAAGTGAGTTCACCCACTAAAAAAAATCTCCATTTAAAAAAGCCGTGAAAAATCGATGTGTTTGGAGTCAAAATTGCATCATTGTCACGAAGGGCGATTGCTGATAGAACATTAAAAATAATAGAAGTTTTCGACGTACGTTGAAGCTCGAGTTTTTTTAGAGAAATTTTCAAAAATTTTGATTTTTTCAAAACTAAAAAATTTCAAACTGGCATAGTTTTTATTCTATAAATCATAAAGTAAACGAATAAAAATTGAAATTTTTGCCTTGACACACTTGCGTGAAATTATTAAAAGCTATGTGACTTTTTCTTCAATTATTTATTAAATTATAATATATAAAATTTATGATTTCTCAAAAATGCTATTGTCTTGAAAAATTTCATTAAAAATTCTATCTATTAATAATTATAAATAACATTTTCTCATGACAAAATTTTCTTTCAATTTTTAGAAAATTTAAATCTTTCTTAATTTATTTTTAGTTTTAATTTTCATCCTTCAAATATTAATTGTTGTAAATATAAAATGTATTAAAAACCTCTTATTTTTATTTTTTTGAGCAAATTTATAAAAAAATCTACGCATAACGAACATTTTAAGACCTCACACGTGATGAAATTATTTTTTTTCAAAAAATGATCGGATTCAAAGACTGATTGGGTCGATTTTATATAGAATGTTTCTTGTACAGATATAATGTGCATGTATGTTATATTAAGTAATAAATTAAATTAAATAAATTAAATTGAAATTAATTCATAATATAATTATCTATTATATTATATTAAATAGTGAATCTTGCTAATCATTAGTGGACTATATAGAATAAAAATGCATAAAACCTAAAAAATCCGGATTTAAAAAAAATTGTTGGTTTTTTAAACTCGGATTTTTTTCAAATCCTAATCACATAACGCAATAATTTATAAGCGACAGCGCATCTCTGTATTCTGGAATTCTCTTGCATGAAATACTTGAGGAGCTTTCCAACGAGCGATACTATGTGACACAGTAATTATTAATTTAATTTTTACTGAACATTGATGAACAACAAGGATGTAATGATTCATTGTGTTACACTATGTCATCTTTGTCTCTTGTTGGAAAGCTCCCTTGATTTTCTCTCATCTACAATAGTATCGCAAGCTTACTGTCAATCTGATGCATCAATATTAAAATTGATGTTTCAAATTAGCTGTCACAACATGAGGCCTATTCATTTACTGAAAAATTTTCTAATGATACTTTTACCGTATCTTTTCTAATAGTAATATGCATCTTTACAGCTTATGTCCATTTAAGCTTTTACTGCGTATTGATTCATGATGATTATGTATTTATTAATGGTTGTGTTCAGCAGAAATTAGCGTTTCATGCTTAGATTAGATTATGTAATATTAGATTATGTAATATTCAAATGGATTATATAATATTCAGGTTTAAACGAATGGTAAAAAGAAGAATGATAAAAAATTTTTCAAATCAATAATTATGCATAAACGATTATATATTTTGTGCGTGCGTGCGGGCGTACGTGCGTGTATTCATATAATTCGAAAAAATGGAATAAATATTAATTCAATTTATTGTATTTATACATACATATTAAGTTGTCGATATATATTCGTTTAGCAATGCGGTGCAATATCATAAGATAAGACTAATGATATTAATTGCACAAATAATGTCGAAAAAAACGTTCTGATATTGTTAAGTTACAATTAATCTAGTTTTATTGTTAAAATAAATTTTATTGATTAGCATCATATTCCAAAGTATATACAACATATTCAATTATGATAAAAAAAATGTATTCGGGAATAAATTTTATGGTGTTTTTCACTTATCCATACAGTTGTTCAATATCCATATCTAGAGATAGTATAGCAATTGATACTTCATGATGATCCATGAATGAACATTAAATATTTTAATTAAATTTACATTAAATATTATTATTAATAGACACATATCTAAGATGAATTTATTGAACAGGTATTATCAAAAAGATAGAATGTTTCATAAATGAAAATGGATTGAAATAGATTTAGATTTTCGCTTTAGAAGTACGCTTCGTGAATATATTCATCACGAATTCATAATAATTATGTTGGCATGATTTTTCATAACGCAGCAATTTTGTCAGAATAAAATTTCTAAATAATATTTGTTAAAGATTAGAAAAATTCAATTTGAGATATAAATTTTTTATAATTATTTTTAAAAACGTTTGATTACTTAAAATGTTACCATGTTGATACGTGTATAATATTTCATGTTACAATATTTCTATGTTATAATTTAGAAATAATTATAAATTTTTGTATACGCATATACAATATGAATCAATTTAATTCTTTCATGTACAATCATATTGCTAAATGTTTTAAACATAATATTTTAAAATATTTTTATCAATTATTAAACGATTTTTTTCTAAATTTAATTTTGCAAATATGTACCGCTAGGATTCGCTATTATTTTGAAATAATTATTTTAAAATTAATTGTGTAAAAACATATCAATATTGTATAAAAGATAAATATTTCTAATTTTCCACATCTATTTTAATTGTGCAATGTTTATAGCATGAAATTTATTAAAAATATTATTTAGTTTATTCATATCGCTGTCGTATAGAATAATGTGACTAATGTAAACGCCATATTTATCTGGTAACATCAATGAATAGAATAGTGGCATACCGATGACACAGGACAGTCTGACAAGATACGAATATGATAAACCACAGGTACAGAATGCGCAAAGATTTCTTTTTAGATACGAAGATGAAACCATTAGAGCAAATGGATAGAAGACATATCAGTAAAGTTACGTTTGGTCAGGTAAATGAGAACACTGCAGGAATAGCTGATCCATTTGGACTAGTGTATCTAAAGACCTCAGCTAAAGGAGAAAACGGAGCCTCCTGGATGGAGCTCTACAGGGAGAAAACCCCCACAAGGATCTGATCGAGGAGGACCCTAAAGTTCTGTCTTACATGGCATTTCGGATCTCTCCTTTAAAAGGGACTCCTGAAGAAGGTTGATGAGGGCGGGCAATCTGGACGGACTAAGCCAATTTGTTCAGATTGAATCCCACACTACTCCTAAGTACGTACGAACCTGGAATGCTTTTGGAAATACCTCCCATTTGTACGGAAGAGCTTTGTACAAATGAGAAGTATATAAGAACTGAACGGCCAGTTCTCATGTTGCAGTTCCAAATTCTTGCTGAGTGATATTACTTCGATCAAGATCGTTGAACGAACAATATATCTCGTACGTACGAAATTCCATAAAACTAAATTAATAATTAAAGAGATAACAATTAAATAATTAAAGAAATAACGCACTGCAATTATAATTTAACATTAAATAATAATAATAAGTTATTATTAAGTATTTATTTATTTCTTCTTTTCAAGTAGATCTTGAAGCGCTTTTTCTAAGTTTCTCTGGTCCTACAAAGTGAGAAAAAATGGAATTTCCTGCAGTGATCATTTGTTTACTTGCTCTTGCATGTGTGCGAAATACTATGTCATATGTGAGCAGGCAGACCAGACAGATATCAACGACACAGGCGGCACCGGCGATACCGGCGGTACCGAATACAAATTATAACAATACTCAACTTCCTTATTCCTATCCTACTTATCCGATCTATTCGAGCAACGTGAATCAGATCGGGCAACCTGCCGCCCCAGTAACGAATGTGCCTCAGACTGTTACTACCACATCATCGCCTGACAACAGTACCAGCTTATTGGATACTTCCGTCAGTAAATCTTTCCTTCAGCATATCAGGATCTATGGCATTTATGTGTTGCAAGTGTTGATGACAGTTTTTCTCGGCGCATCTTTAATAAACTACATTTGTTTGCAATGGTCTATCTGCGAGAACGTCTTCGGAGAAAACAATTTTTGGAAAAATAACAAGGTAAAATAAAATATATTTATTTATTTTTTTCTTTTTGAATATGGATCTCGAAGCACTTTCAAAATTTGAATAATTATCACCCATCTTTATCGTAGCGGATAGATCCTGATAAGAGAGAATTTAATTTAAAAAAATAAATAAATTTAAAAAAATGTTAATCTTGAACCGAGAAGTTTTTGACTTTTTTTCAAAATATTATTGGTATTGGTTTACATGACATTTATTAAACAAATTTTTAGTGCGATTTTCTTTAAAGATGTATGTGTCACATTTTAAAGCATTATTAAAAATATAAAATTTTCATAAATTGTTCTATTTTTATTGGTTTAAATATTATTTTAAATGTTTTTGTTTGCCTTGATTTTTATGTCGTGTTTTATAGTATTTATAGTATTTATTTGCAAATTTGATGAAACATGTTCTTTAAAATATTTTTAACAAGTAAGAACCCAAATGAATTTTTTCACCAATATTTAATTTTATTATATGTAAAATTTGATTTAATTCTTAATATTTCTTCCTTCAAATTTGCAAGTAAGTATTATAAAATGATTTTACATGAAAATCAATATGATTAAAAAATCATGTAATTTTTAAACCAATAAAAGAATTACGATTAAGTTTTACATAGATAGTTAGCATCAACAATAGAACAATCTATGATATTTTTAATAATGCTTTGAGATGTGACTATCTTAAGTATAGTATATGAAATTTAAATTAATTTTTTTTTTCTAAAAACCACTTAATAACAAAAATAA
Source organism: Atta colombica (assembly GCF_001594045.1). Lineage (NCBI taxonomy): Eukaryota > Metazoa > Arthropoda > Insecta > Hymenoptera > Formicidae > Atta > Atta colombica. The sequence goes on from NW_017259206.1 coordinate 91,687, forward strand.
TACTAAAGTGTCTACCCAGCAAACGAGAATAAAATGAATTGAAATTTTTTTCTATCCGAATGCGTATTTTAAATAGCGAATACTTTTTTTGATTTCAATTGGATACAATTGGATTGAAAAACTGCATTTCCTATTCAAAATTTTGAATTGAACAGTATTCACAATGCACAGAAAAAGCTAATATTATTTTTAGATTTAGAAAGGCAGAGATGTGCTCCATGCAGTTTCTATAAATGAATAAAAATGCATTCAGGATTGAAAAGCATTCATTTTAACATTCGTGAATCAATATTTCTGAAAATCTGAATCCGTTTTAATTCATTTCAAACCATTCTCGTTTGCAGAGTATGAAAGAACAATGAGCTTAGGATGGTTGACAGTGCAACTAAATCTAAAAGTAATAATAATAATAATAATAAGAGCGTAATCAATGAATGTGTTTCATTTATGTTCCCGCAAATCTTCGATCAGAATTAATTAATTTTTATATTTCTTATGCCGTATATTTATATTTCGCTAATTCTATAGAATAATTCTTAATTCTAACGCATTATGAATAGACACATAATGTTAATTATTTTTATGAATAATGAATGAATGTGCATGTGTGAGCTTCGACGTTTATTTAGGGAGTTTTCTATTTAGGAGACACAAACACAGTGTGAGACACAGGAATATATAATGGTATTTAAAAGGGCTAATGTTGTTTAAAAGGGCTGCTGTATTGTTACAGCACTGAAATTTTTTATCTATTTTAAATAATTGATAGCCATGTATTTGATACTTCTTAATTCTAGCAACGAAACATAGTCATACACTGTGTGATACAGTTGACTTGTAGTTGAAACGGTGCTTAGTCTTTTTACTTTACCACCATAGAAATAAAGGAAAAGATTTTATACACGTATATCAAAATATTAATTATCGAATGAAATTTTGAAACTCAAAATATTACTCCTAGAAAAATAACGAAATGTAAAAATTTGATATCGTGAAGTGAAAATGACACAATTGAACAGTGTCGACTAAGTCATAAATGGAAAGCACGAAATCATACACTATTTTATATAGTGTTGTCTGTGTACGTTGCTAAAAAGCATTCTTTTTAATGTAAATTTATATCATGTTGTACCGTTGTTAGAAAATGATACACTGTGTTGAACACTATGTCACTTTGTATCGCCTGTGTCTCTTGCTGGAAAGCAAGCATCCCTTAAATAAACATCCCTTAAATAATTACCTATAGACTTAATGATTTGATTATTTGCACAGGCAAGACGTTTGAACCGTTCGTACGCGACATCGAATTACTTGGATGATATCAGCTCGGCAGTCTTCAAAGCAATAGACTACTATAATAAGCAATAAGATTAATAAGGGATTGAATAAAAATAAATAATACGAAAACTTTTTAATACTATTTGTATTTTTTAAATAAATGTATGTTTTATTTTTATTCTTTTACTATATTTTTTTTTGCATTTAACGTCTATTTTATTTATTATTATTTTGTATACTTTTTTTATAATCCTTTATATAATTTTTTAAATACTTTATGTAGTGTCTTTTTCTAGTGTCTTTTTATAGTGTCATGCGTATGTTTGTAATTGGCTTTTTCTATATTGCGAGGAAATTTTATACGTGTCAGACGATAATATTCGCATAATGATATATTTGTACACAAAACATTGTCAATATAAATGATATCAATATGAAGCATTTTTCGTTAATTTATCTATTTGATGGTGTCATCACGAATAAATATTTAATGTCTATAATTCCCGCATCCTGCATATGCTTACAAAGCATGATATCATTTTTAATTGTCGGGAATTTTTGTTTGTTTTAAAATCAATGCGGTTGTTTCCCATATTCACTTGAACATCGTCACGCTTGATCATGTTATCGAACAATCTCTCAAGTGATACAAAATTCTAGGTATTCCGAAGTCTCTCTTAGTAGAAATATTAACGTCATACATAAGTTATTGTTCTTTTTCTTTGGTTTTATAGATACAAAGGAGAACATTAAGGAGCAGCGCTGAAAATTAATTAGACATTTAATTAAGCAGTTAAATATCTATAATGGTTTAATGTTTTATTTTTATGATTTTGTTTTGATTCTTTTTTTTTTTTTAATGATTAACTTAATTGTATGCTGAGAAAGACTTAGCATAGTCGAAACATTTATGTATTAATTTATTATATTTTTTACATTTATTTGAGAGTAAATATATTTTCACTTTATCTAATTCTCAATTATCTTTCTGTAACTAGTTTACACGTAATCAGCTTGTTTAACTAATAGCTTAAATATTCACAAGTTAATACACGTTTTTTTTGCGAATATATTAAACGATGTCATTGTATTTTTTAAATGTATATTTGTAAATAAATATTTTTTAATTCCTTTACATTGATATTATATTTCTTAGTACACAGAAATTATCTGGGTGAAATTTAAAAAATAAACTCGGTTACTCTCAGTTTGATTGCGATTGCATTCCCATGTTTCCCCTGATTGCAGTCCCATTACAACAGGTTATTATTATTATTATATATATATTTAAATCTATTACTTAATTTTTTATTATTATTTATTGTTTTCAAAAATCTCTATTTTAGCAGTTCATTTTTATATATGTAATTGTAGAATTTAAAATTTCCTTTATCGCGAGATCTCATTTTCTCATTTTTACACGATTCCGCAGAAGTTGATAATATATATACATATGTATATATGCCAGTGTTATCAATAAATGTTAACAATACATTTTAGTATATACAAGAGAAGTTCGCTTCTGAGTCATGTTCACTGTTTCCTCCTCCTGTTGGTGCGATTTCCCCGCGCGACTCTCTGCGCTCGCGTGTTATTGCGTGTTACCACTACTCTTTCTCGCGGATGGGCTCTATAATCCATTGGATCGTCAGATGCTGACCGGTTTTGATCTGTACACTGGTCATATCGCAACCGGTCTGCTCACCGGGCGCATTATAAAGTAAAATCACGAAAATCACGTACGTTAATTCGTAAAGTTCTATCCGCAGAGGCTACAAGTCCTAACACAAGATTGCGTAGTGATTTATCGATCATGTGGCTCCAATTAAGTAAGTAATATATCTTCTTATTCATATTATATTAGGAGATTTTAGAAAACTATTCTTTCCAATTTTTTTCTGAAATTATTAAATGATAACAGAAATGTAATAATAAAGACCTATCTTGCTATTAATTGGACAATATTTGTCTAAATGCAGTATTTCAACTAATTCCCTAATTGAAATAATTATACTCTTCAAATTTATCGGATTCAAAAATTAAAAAATCTCTGCACCTTCGGTGCGCGATTGAAAAGTTTTTAAATAAGTTATGAAATTATTTTAATGTGCTGTTAAAAAAATCTACATTAAAAAATTAAATTCTCTCAGACGAAATTTTGCTGAAAAATGTGGAAGCTAAATATAAAAGTAAAGATAAAACAATGGGTTCGAGGGTCAACATTAAGATTCTTGAAATTGATTGAAATCTTTTTTTATAGATTACAAAAAATTGAAGGTGATTTTGTTTGTATAGAGGTTGCTGACCGCGAAAAATGCGGTTTCCGTGCGGATAAGCATTATTGTGGTCACTATTATCGATTCATATCTAGAAAATATGTATGTTGAAATTGTGAATTCTACAAAACACGAATTATATGTACAATACGCTTGAAACTAAAAATTTATTATTAGGCACATAATTATGTAAAATTCTTAGAAACTAATAAATTAAATAATATTTAAATATTGACAAGAGAATTATCAATGAAGAGGAATAACAAAAAAGTCATTGAATAATAAAGTAATTTAACATCAAAGAAAAACTTACAGACCCAGCAAAAACTTAAGGATATTTAATACCCAGTTTTTAAATAATAGAAATTTAATACAAATTTTAGGTTTTTCTATTATTACGTTTGAATATCTATGTTTAAGCATAATTCTTTATTGATTTAAAAGTTATTTAATTTTTTTGTTTGTCTCGATTCTTATATAAAATCGCGTTTTATAATATTTATATTTATTTACAATTTGATAAAGAAATAATATTAAGAATGAAATCCAATTTTACATATTAATAAAACATTAATAAAATTAATAAAATATTATTTGCACAAATAATAAATATTTGTGTAAAAGTTTAATTTAAACTAGTGAAATTGTTATCATCACCCTCAAAATATAATTGCGTTACCACAAATGTTACTTAAAAATAGTAAATATAATTGTTATTCATTCGAAAAAAGTAAC
>NW_017259206.1:96075-102597 GCF_001594045.1 Atta colombica
CAGATAATTTATAGATGAAAGAATCGGTTATTAACGATAAGATTCTCTTCATATTGTAAATTATAAAGAAATCTTAATCTTACAGGTTATTTATTGTGTCTCTTAATTGCGATGGATTTTATAAAGGAAGATATCTATGCGATGGCACAAAATTCCGCTCAAACAAACATTTCTTCACGAATTAATCCTCGAGTTGAAGATGATGAAGATTTTGTGCCCTACCAGGGTGAACGCTTTACTGTATTCGATTGGATGCTATTTAGGGTACTTTTCATAGAATGCTCCTTACATCAGTAATGATTACGTCTTATACATCTGATTTTATATATTTAAAAATTAATTATTATCTAATCGAATTAATCCTTAATGGAATTCTAAAATCATCTGTTTTACCGACTCACTTAAAACTTACACACATATCACGTATCATCGACATATATTATATTACATCAATATCGCACGCACGTGTATACATAAATTTTTATAAAATGATATTAGGATTAAATATCTAAAGTTCAATTGTATTAATGTTTCTTGACTTTAACCTTTACTTTTGACTTTAAATGAAACTTAAAACTCTATTTAGAGAGAAAGAGAGAGAGAGAGAGAGAGAGAGAGAGAGAGAGAGAGAGAGATCAAGTTTTAAATTTCGCTTAAATTAAGTTAAAGTAATGTTGGTGTAAATGGGCTTAAAAGTTTAATTCAAAGAACTCCACGTTATTGTTATATGTAATCTAGTTTAGTCTATAGTTGTAGCCTTCAATTTTGTAAGTACAGATTGCGAAGTTTTTATATCAAGTAATGTATAATACTTGTCACAACTTAACAATTCAATAAGCCATATTAAATTGAAAAATGGTAAAGATCTCTATTTTAAAATTTCTTTCGTTTTTGACATAAATTTCATATTAATACAGACTACTATTAATGTATATATTAATTCTGGAAAAAATTCAAATCTGTAATAGTAATGTGTGTGTGTGTGTGTGTGTGTGTGTGTGTGTGTGTGTGTGTGTGTGTGTGTGTGTGTGATATTATTCATGAAAATTGTGTGTTTAATCAGTAAAATAGATAATGCATAAGAATCAGACTAATCTTTAGGATTCTTTAAAAGGATCCTAAAGATTAGTCTGATTAAGCACTTACATACAGACAATTTACATGTTATTGATACATCACATACTACATCAATATCTCATGCACATACACATACATAAATTTTCATATAACAATAATTAAACGTCTTTTAATTAAACGTCTAAGAATTTTAAGAATTCCACATTGTTTCTTCGTGCAAACTAATCTATAGATTACTATTTCGTAAGTACAGATTGCACAACTTTTATATGAAGCAAATCACGACAACTCTGAAACGCTATATTGAACTAAAAAATGAGAAAGAAGATTTCAATTTCAAAATTTTTATCGTTCTCAATACACATAAGCTCACATAAGCTCCACCTCAGACATGTATTAATATATATTAATATGTTTATATATATTAATATATTTTAATCCTGGAAAAGGATTTTCGAATCAATAAAAGAGAAAAGATAATTGTTATACAAAAATTATATGGTTTAGTCAGTAATACAGACGACTTTAGGATCTCCTTAATTTGTCTTTTCAATATGGTATACCTAATTTTCTTTTTCCGTTGTTTTTTTTTATCGTTTATAACTATTTTATTAATAAAGATACATGCTCAATATCGTTATGTTATTCCTTAATATTTAACTTTTTGATTGAAAAAAAATTATTTATTATATATTCATTTGTATGAAAATTATAAACAATCGAATTTGGCTTGGATATATGCCTACCATACCTAAATGTGCTTTAAATGTTAAATATGTAAGACATGTAAAATAGATCTTTCAGATGTGTAAGTTTTTTAGAACCGCTTCTAAATGCTAATTTTATGTAACTAAATTTATTAATTAAACTATTAATGTCGATGCTCTAATTTTATTGTTTTTTTAGAGTCTAAGCAAGACAAATAGAGGAAATATATTATTGTCGCCAATATCCATAAAATTAGCATTAGTGCTCCTTTATGAGGGAGCTCAAGATCAAACCGCATATGAACTTGCCGGAGCCATGCAACTTCCCGTCAGTTCGCCGGCCATTCGAGAGAAGTTTAATAATATTGTGAAATCTTTGCAGGTAAATCATATATTAATGAACAAATCAAAATTAGTATTTTTTTTTTAATTATAATATTTTTGTGTATATAATTCATAAATTTATAAAGAAATATTTATTTACAGGCCCCGTCTTCTGCGTACATTTTAAATCTAGGATCACGAATTTATATCGATGATAATATATTGACCAGACAACGTTACGCAGCGACGATAAAAACATTTTATAATACTGATGTGATCAACGCTAATTTGTCTGACACGCACGCAATTGCGATTAAAGTTAATTCTTGGGTCAATAATATTACGAATGGACATATTGAAAAGATGATAGATGATGGTAAGTTTCCTTAGAATTATCTTGATTGATATATTTTCGAATTTAATGTTTTCAAGCTCGTTGATACAGTCCATAAAATATAAGAAAATATAAGTATTCAATTGAATTAAAAAAAATTTTCGGTTTAATTTTCTAATGCAAACATATATATAATAATAATAATAATAATAATACAAACATATGTAATCTTAATATCTGAAATCTCATAAAATAATATCTTACATCTCTTGACAAAAATAGAGGACTTTAATTGTTATAAGTTTTAATTATTAAATTTAAACAATGTTTATTTATTTTTTGTTGCAGAAAAAGGTCTAGAGGATTCAGTGATGCTGATTGTAAATGGATTATTTTTCAAAGGAGCTTGGCGCCGCAAATACTTCGCTCCCGAGAATAGTCGAGTTTCCAAATTTTACATAAATGCTAATGAGAGCATAAACGTACCGTATATGCATACTGTAAGTCGATTTTATTATGCCGAATCATCCAGGCTCGATGCAAAGATTCTGCGAATTCCATACGACGTACGTAATATCCTCAGATTTTACTACTTGAATAAAATATTTCCAATCACATTATTGCTACGCAGAAATTATAAATGTAAAATCTTTCAGGGTTCAAAATTTGCTATGTATATTATACTACCGCACACGCTAACAGGTATGGATCACATTGTCAATGAGATTAATTCGTTTACATTGGCGAGAGATGTATGGGCCATGCAGGAATTGCCTCTTGATGTTTGGATTCCAAAGTTCAAGTTTGAATTTACGAGCCATTTGGAAAATACTTTGCGTGAAGTAATTTTCATACATTTTTATAAACACTGAATAAAGAGTTTTACAAAAACTATTTATTACAAAAAAATTACTTATGCGATAAATTTAATAAGAGCTTAATGAATGTAGCGAAATTATAACTAAAAAGTCAGAATTATGGTTTCTACTACATGTAAAATTTGTATCTTTTTAATGATTTTTTTCAAAATGAATTTTTAATTCAAATTAAAAATAATTATCGTATTGATGTGGATGTAATATGTTTATTTTTTTTTTATAATAGCTTGGTATCCGCGATATCTTCGACGATACTGCGCTGTTGACGGGAATAGCAAAAACGAGACGGGTTTCCAGACGTTTGCGGGTATCCGATGTAGTACATAAGACTGGAATAGACATGAATGAAAATGGAACGACTGCTTACGCTGCAACAGGTATGTATATGCATCTTAATAAATTACATATATAAATACATATAATTACATATATAAATTACATATATAAATATAAATAATTAATTAAATGCGTAAGGAAAGATGTGAAGTAGGTAGGAGAAATATGTATACATATAATGTGTGTACAGATAGGGACAGCTAGGAATGTTTTAATATGCCTTTTCATCCCTTTTCATTCCTTCTGATACCTTCTTTTCTCTTTTTTTCATATGTTCTCCGATACATGTGCAATTTCATTAAGTAATTCTTGTCCCCGTTTGTACGTACAGTGCAATTTCGTAGTTTTTAAGTATTTTAAATATTTAATATTCTCAAATATTTTTAAATATTTTTTTTAATTACTTAATTATGTTTTTGGTCTTTTGTTTTACTATAAATAATTACATTAGTAATTTATTTAATAAAAGAAATATTATCTTATATATATAATATAATAATTTCTTTATTATATTTTTAATGTAGATTGTTCAAGTAGAGTAGAGAGAAAATGTTATTAAAAAATTTTATTTTATTTTTCTGTGTTTCTCTTTTTTCTATGATTTTTGCGTTTACATTTCTTCTTCTTAATATAGAAATACAGATTGGAAATAAAATAGAAGAAGGAACGTTTCATGCTAATCGTCCGTTCGTGTTTTACATTGAGGATGAGACCACCGGCACTATCCTTTATATAGGCAAAATTCAGAATCCTTTGAATACATCTGGGACTACTGGGAAAGTGCAACAGGAATTTCCATCGCGATTTAACCCGGATACAGCCATCGTAACTCCTAATTCCGGTAAACTACCGTAATGCCATTTAGTTATTAAGAAAATAATATCTCTGCGCTGTAATGGTAATGGGTAGAATATTACTTTGGTGCAATTCACTCCGAGATTAATACATTGATCTTTTAACTATATTAAATAAGATAGAAAAATTAAGAATACTACATACTACTGTATATTCTTCTTCTAACATTAATGCGGTTTAAGTTACGCAGGATATTTTTCTCCAAATTCCGAGATTATGTATCTTAAAACACATAAAAAAAGATAAATGGGATTAGTTTTTTTTTAGATAGAAGATTCTTTTCTATATATATTTCTATATACTTTTCTTTCTGTATTAATAGTAGTTGAAGAGAAAGCTCGGAGCTCGAAATTTGAGATAAAATACCCTGTACACATAGAATGTATTTTAAATTTAGGAGAAGGAAATGTTGGTTAGAATATAATTAACGTATACCATTAACATGCATGCTGCTCTATATTAGTATTATAATGGATGACAGCATTTTAATAGATGTATTAAAATCCTAATGCAAATGATTTTTGGTTTAACTACGTATTCTATTTTTTTTTTTATTTATATATTGAATTATTTACACAGACAATTATTTTTATTCGATTTTTGATGAAATAAGAACAAGAAAAAAATTTTTTTTTAGAATACATTACATTTGTAATACTTTGAATATAATATCGTTATAAAAAGTCTTATTGCAATATTAAACATGCGATGTTTTAAATAAATTGTTATGGAAAGTTTATTATAATCTTTTATTATTATATGCAAAAAATTGTATCCAGTACTAATGTTAAATTTGCATAAAAGAGAATGTGAAGTTTTAGCTGTTTTTCAAAATGAAAAAGTTCCGAGATATGTAAATTATATATCGTATACTAAAAAGCTATTTAAGCGGGGTATCGCTTATCTTGAAGACTACATCGGAAATATAGGAGAAATTGCAAACGCAACCAAGTGTTCCTCTTCAATTTAAAAAATTTTGGATATTATAATATCCAATATAAAAATAATATAGACAAAAATAAGAGTCACAATTTTTTTATATTGTGTTCAATTGCGTTAAAAGGGCAAAGCTTTTCTTTAAAAAAAAATTAGTTTCTTTTTTCTTGAATGAATGTCATAAAAAAAATGGCTTAAAAATAGAATGGTTATTATTAAAGTACTTTATAACAAAAATAAATACTTTTTAATTTTTTAAATAAACGTAATAAATTAAAAAAATTTTTTTTTAAATTATATTATATTTTTTTAAATTATATTATTGTAAAATATTCTTGAAACCATTTTTTTTTAATATTTATTCAAAACGTTCTTTATCTTTAGATGATATTTACTTACAAAGAAAGAAACTGATTTACCTCTTTAATATGCAAGTGAATACTTACGAAAAAAATATAGCGTGTCTTTTATTTTTTTAACGTATTCAAATTTATTAATTGGAAGGGGATACTTGATTATGTTCCTTTATAAAAATTTTAAAGGTAATTTCTCTCATATTTCCGATGTTTCCCCAAGATAAGCAATACATCACTCGACTTAAGTAGCTTTTTAATCTCTAGAAATGACTTCATCATTAAAAACTGTTCACGGCTTTTACTAAAAAATGAGTAAATGAAAAATTCATCAATATTTACACATACATTGTATAGTCTTTCTGATGAGTAAAGTACTATATATTTATGCATTTTAATGTTCAACGCTTTACATTTTCATCTTTAGTTCTTAAACATAATGTGTATAGATCCAGAATTTATTTCAAATTTAATTTTAAAGTGAATGTTGTAAATTTTCAATGTTCGTCCCTAAAGAATTTAATTTGTATTGTATAATTTGTATAACATCTCTCTTTTTCATTTTGGTAAATAAAGTCAAAACTTCCTTCTTTATTAATTCATTTATATTCGACATTTGATAGCAAATATCAAATAAAATAACATTAGATAAACATAGATAGCGTTAACTTTAGCAAATATTAATACATAATATTAATATATAATATTAATATATAATAATA
>NW_017259206.1:102640-105115 GCF_001594045.1 Atta colombica
CAATTAATATTAAATATAAAAATTATAATATTCCTATATTAATTTCATCTTATTCAGTTATTATTATGTTAAAAAATTATATTGTGATTTACCGAATCTAAAATATTCAATTAATCAATTATTAATAAAACTAATTACTAATTTTTCAAGAAATGATCGATTACTTTTTTTCTGATTTTTCCTTCGTTGCTTAAATATAAATTATCGTCATGCATGATTGTATAGTACTTGAATTGTGAATTGTAACAGCTATTGATGTCATTGCTAATCGTATTCCGTTTCCTCTACATCCGTATCATTAATTATTATGGCTCTATGAATTGTTTGCTTTTATTTTGACCGAAGGTTATACCTTTATTGCAACATAATCGCAAAAGTTGTAAACGAATTCCAGTGAACATTCCTGTGACGCTCATGGACGTTAATAGTGAACGGAATTTTCAACGCAATACCTATACTTTCATGAGCTCTTTGCCAGCTTTAGCCGAATATATTTTATTTCATTTATTCTTTTTATTGTCTTCTTATTCATAATATCATTTGCACAGAGAATTTTCTGAGAATTCACAATATCATTTTCATTAGCTAAAGAGAGCTGGATCGGGAAAAGATAATTCTATTATTTTTATTTTATTCTCCAACTCATTTTGTTTTGATCGTATCATCATCACAAATTACGCGAATTATCTCGCCTATCTATATTCTTGTGCACAATGATAATTTGTTGGCACGTCGGAATGTAATAACGTTTACATGACGAAAAGATAATGTAGCGGCAGAATCTAGGCGTAAAGTGGGGATGACTTGTCGGAAGTCTGGCTTTTATTATTAACACTCATCAATAATCATATTTCCGTTATATTCATATTTATCTGCTCGCCGGAGAGCCACGTACGCGAAATATTCAGATATGCCAGTTACGTACGTAATATCTTTACTGCTGTTATGGATCTCCTGGTGTCTCCTCGCAGGTAGCATTTGCAAAGAAAGAGTTTTAGATATCTTTTAGAAGTCTTTAAGCGTTAGGGAACATCTTCTTTGAATTTACAATTAGACATTCTTTAAGCATTTATATTGTCTGATGTTTCACAATAATATTTATGTAATCATTGAAAGATTTACCTTGTAGATTATCGAAATAATTCGATATTCGAAATAATGTAATTCAATCTTCGAATCTTTCATCAATTTTTCATATATTATCAACTTCGGAATTTCAAATTTTGCTTGTTTTTGTTCTTCTGGGAGTTTTGGTTCGTACGTAATAAATAAATATTCAATATTGTAATCTCAAACTTTGTCTGTGCTTCATCATAAATCAAAATCGACTGTACCGGACTGCATTTTCTGTGATTACATCATCGCTCGCAAGGTAACACTCGTTAAAGTCACTTGACGTCCCTCAAGATTAGTTTTCCGCGTTATCATCCTTTACTATCTTCGCCGTTTGTTCGGATGCAAATGGAATTCCTACTAAATCGCTTTTAACTCGAGACAGGAATAAGACAAGGAAATTCTTTTCGACGCCAAGATACATGACGATCATTAGTCACTCCATATTTGTTTTTCCAATAGTTCCGATCGTTTTCCATGCTCAGAATTTTATATACGCGACTAATCGGCATACGAAATTGATTACATTGGGAGCTTTCCAGTAGAAGCATAAATCGACACAAGAATTATTTTGTCTTTGTTTCTTATTGATCAAAGGACAGGCTCTTGTCTCTTGTCTCAATTTGTGTCTCTTGTTGAAAAGCTCCCATTACATATATGCATGATATCCGTCTGACTAAACATAATCAGTAAATTGTATTTAAATATATCATTAAACACGATAGGAAATGTAGTGCGTCTAGAACAATGGCTATAAATGCATATGTATGATCTTATTTTTGCAATATGAAATCACACATTGTATTAATGTAATTTCCAATAGTTCCAGTTATACTCAGTACTGAGGATCGATACTCTTTTTTCAACATCGATCTCCTGCAGGTGAGAAAAGCATTTTTAGTAAAATGCAAACGATGGGAAAGATGGAAGCTGTATATACTTTGCATTATTGTCGGAAAAAATTAATGGATTTAAAAGGAATTGATACATGTAAAAGAATGTGGACAAAAATATTATACATTTAAAATTTTTTAAAGTAGAAATTAATTTCTTACTTTAAAGGCTTTTTATTTTTGGATGTCTAATAAAAAAAGTTATTTTTAGCTAATTTATTTGAAGATTATGTTCTGGATAATATTTGTTAAGATCAAGGCGACGCCTTAGCGACGCTATCCAAGGTCTGATAAGATTTGTAAATGGATCTTTTTATATTTTACAATTCGCTTTTATCTAAAACATTTCTTTCAAAAATATCATCTTCCTGAGTAAATCCATGGTCCCGACCTTTTTTGAACATCATGTATATTGTATATATTTAATGTAAATTTATTATACACACACACACATATATATATATATATA
>NW_017259206.1:105215-109982 GCF_001594045.1 Atta colombica
ATAAAAAAAATTCTCTTCCTTATTATTAAATAAATTTCCAAAAATAAAAAGCCCTTTAAGGGGATCCTAAAGTAAAATGAATTCTGATGAAATCGCTGTTTTATCAATAAAATGCAACGCACCAATACATTTCTGTATAGAGTTGGGAACTAGTTACTTGTAATTAAGTTATAGTTAGAATAACTTTTTTTTTAGTTTTAATTTAATTTTATTCCTTTTTTCCAGCTGTAACTGTAATTTAATTTACATTACTTAAGTTATATTATTTTTAGTAACTAGTAACTATTTTGAGCTACTCTTACAATTATATACTTTTATATTTTAAATTTGTTAATTTAATATAATTAGAATCTGAATATATAGTTACGCTACTGCCACTATTGGTTGTATAAAAGACAAAGGCCGAGTTAAGAAAATAGTAATTTAATTTGGCTTAATGTCTATTGATTCTCAGCGTAACTTCCAAGCTGCAGACACTGTATATATTAATGCGTGGGTATATTTTAATTCTGAAGAAGGATTTCCATCTGTAAAAGTAATATATGCGATATCGTTCTATGGAAATTATTACGTTCAATTAAAATAGACGACCTTAAGATCCCCTTAAATTCTTTTACATTACTATATTTTGATCTCTCATTCATATTTTGTATTTTAACTTCTAGAATAAAGATAATTTTCTTGTTAAATTAAGATATACACATATGTATAAAAAATGGTTCTTATATTCATGAAAATTTCATGATGATAATCGCAGAGAGTAAACGAGAATGTGGAGGGTAATCTGATACTGTCTCCTGCTAGTGCGAAAATCGCCCTTACGAGTCTGGTCGAAGGCACGGGTGGTCGAACACGTCACGAGCTTCTTGCAGCTCTGAGATTACCAGCAGAAGAATATATTATAAGGAGAATAGCGGAACGCTCTCTTATACCTCTAAAAGTATATTAGATATACCTTTATTTAAACTTTATTCAAACATCGATAATTGAAATCGGTAATTTCGATATTGTAAATTAAATGATTATTTATTCACGATAACAGAATAAATCAATTTTGAATTTGCATAGAAAATTTATCAAAATTATACCGATCGGTGCGTCTTTTATTTCCGTCAAAAATTTGTGTGACTTTTCTTTTTTCACGTTATTTTCCAGAGCCAACAAAATGGCACGGAAATCGATGTAGCAACTCGTTTGTGGATCAATCCGGCTCTTGCAGCATCTAATAATTATATGACCGCCTTAAAAACTTATTATGGAACTGATATCCAACAGCTGAATTTCGGGAATACAAATAATGCGGCCAATATCATCAATTCCTGGGTTCGCGAGAACACGCGGAATAACATCAAGACGATCATTCAGCCTGGTATTTAATTTAAGTTCTGTTAAATATAAGGTAAATGTTCACTTTAGGGGATGCTCCTCCGATGACATTGACCTTGATGTATGTTGTCAAGATCATAAATCCTGAATGAACATTTATCGAATATGGCAGAAGATACTCCCTCCTCCTCCTTCCAAACCAGTAATTCGAGCTACGATTTTTTTTCGAAGAAACGTTTTCTTCAGTTTCGAAGCTAATAATTCTTTCAATTTAATTGCATTTTATAAACGTTGTTTCAGACACTCTTAGCGCCGATACTCAGATGGTGCTAACTTCGTCCTTGTATTTCAAAGGACGATGGTTGAAATCCTTCGATAAGGACGTTACGCGTGTACGGTGCTTCTATGTTCCTCAAAATGGTTGTCAAGATATTCTTATGATGGAAAACTCTTCGAAGTATCGATATGGTAATATAGCTTCTCTTGATGCTGATGTGGTAGAAATCCCGTACTCGGTAAGATTCTTAATCATCTATAAGTTAATATTTTGATTAATGCTTTGACATCTATATGAAGAAGAAGAACTATATTCACGCACTGAATATAGTTCAATGTATATTAACCCTTATGCACCAACTGCGTACCTCAAGCAACGCTACATATAATTATTATTTAGGCAACTTTTTGCTTTTAAACTATAGTAATCTGATAATTAGTTTTTTAATATTTTCGTAAAAAAAAAATTAATTATTCTACTCAAAAATGTTGTATTTCTGATTCCAAGTTTGACTCAACAGTAAAAACATCCTAAACTTTATTTCTATTCGTTTCCCGAGAAATGAGAATTTGAATAAGAAAGAAAATGAATTCGGTTTGTGAATCGCTTAGAGTAAGTAGTTATTTTTGGTACTACATTAAAATTAACTCGAACAATGAAGATTAATAGCATTCAGTATGATTTAATTCCATATTAATTGTTCATCAGTTTTTAATATAAAATTTCCGTATTTATAATAAAAATGCAAACAGTTTCAATGTGTTTGTATTTTTGTATTTTAAAATTTGTATTTTTCCTTTCCAGTTTTGCAATTAGAAAAAAAATTTCTGATAGATTGATCTTCAGCTATATGAATACAAAAAAAGTTGAGATATCTACATAAACTTAGGATTATTAAGGGGATCCTAAGATGATTCAATCATATTGTAAATAATATTTATACACACAGATGATTTACGAGTCATACATATCATTTTAAGCTTGTTTTATGCAATTTAAAATTTGCATAAAAAGACTTTTAGAGGCATATATTTTTAGATGTATTAAACGTTTATTGCATATTATTGGGTAATTGTAGCAATAATAATATATCCATTTTTTACAAATAATCTTTAAATAAATTTTTATAAGATTTTTTAGGTTTTGTTTTTGTAATGATATATTTGAATAATTATGTTGATTTCATATTCATTTTTGAACAGTTAATTTTTAAATAAATATGTATTTTTTAATTTTCGATGTATACTTTTGAATTTACGCATTTACGTACGTAGCATATCTTTATTTTACTTTTGTAAAATCTTATTTTATAGGATTTGTTTATACATATAGTTGTTATTTATTCATTTTGTGATAATGTTTTATACGAAAATTATTGCAGATCAATCATCGTCAAAGTAATTTGTTATTTTTATTTAAAGGAAAAAAAATAAAAATCAATGAATTTTACATAATATTCTAAGAAATATAATAAAGCGTAAAATTTATTTTTATTTATTATAGAGAAAATTTTATTTTTTTAAAATCTTTTTGAATGAAGATGTTAAAATAAATATCTCAGAAATTTAATATTTAAATTTTTATTTTTAAGAATAAAATCATGTGAAACTGTCATAAAATTAATATTTCAGAACGGTAGGACATCTATGCTGATATTCCTTCCGTCTCATAAAGAGAGCGATCCGTACCTACAGATTCTGTTCAAAGATCTGTCATATGTACCGATGAAAACGCTACTCACTAGTCTCAACGAAACTGAATTGATACTTGCTATTCCGAAATTTAATATCGAGAGTAAATTAGATTTGCGTTCACCCTTAATGCGCGTAAGTATTAATTTATATATGTTTAATTATATTTAATATACATAAGATTTTACTGTATTGTAATATACATAAGACTTTACTATACTGTACAGGTCTCATTACTGACGATAAATATTTTAAAAATATATTCTTTGTGTAACATTTTAAGATGAAAAATTTAATATTAAAAGTCGAGCTAGAATTATAAAAGGAATTCAGCTTTTTTCACTACATATTTAAAAAATTTTTATACGTTAGATTTTCCTGTTATCTAGACAGTCCTAAATAAGGTTGAAAAACTGTTCGATGAACTTGTAGTGGTTTATTAGTTAATATTATACATTATAAAAATTTGTACTCCAAGTACTCTTATCTATATCCTGCTTACTTTTATATTTCA
The DNA here is from genome assembly GCF_001594045.1 of Atta colombica. NCBI lineage: Eukaryota > Metazoa > Arthropoda > Insecta > Hymenoptera > Formicidae > Atta > Atta colombica. Next base: position 109,024 of record NW_017259206.1, read on the forward strand.
TATTATTAATATTAATAATTTGTTAACATATATCACTTACAATATGATTAAAAAATTATTTTGTTTAATGTTTGCAAAAAAAAATGTAAGAAAAAAAAGCATCTTTATTTCTTTATAATCAATTATATCAAAATTGCATTTTTAAAAATTAATATTGCAAAATTTTAATTGAAAATGAATTTATTTTCTGGAAAACTTTCTCTTTCGAGTTGTGTCATAGCAATGGGCGATACAATTTAAACAATTTTTATCTATTTTTTATAATCGCGTTACAATTATAATTCTTATTAATATAATTCATTGCAGTAGTTAATATTATTCTTATTATTATAAATATCATTAACAGTACTATGTATCAAAAGAGTTGAATAAAACCAAGAAATATGATCTGTTTCAGATGGGTATACAGGATATTTTTAGTTCTGCAGCAAATTTCACTGGAATCGTGTTTAATAAATACTTGCAATTAGCAAATATTATTCAAAATGTTAAGATAGAAGTGGATGAAGAAGGAACCATTGCTGCTGCAGTAACAGGTAATTATCAATAATTTATGACTCCTTCCAATAAATTGTAACTTACGAATTGCTAATGCTCATTAAATTGCAGAACTTGCAGTTGTACCACTTATGGCTAACATGGTTTCAACTTTCATAGTAAATAGACCATTTATGTTTGCCATCGTTGATCTGGTAACAAGTGAGACTCTTTTCGCTGGTCGTTTCATGGGTCCTAATGCAGACAACTCTAAAGGCACTATTTAAAAGAAAAGCTCAATATTCATCTACAATCAGTTTTGTACTTAAAAAAAGCTTAAAATATAAAGGACTTACATATAATGATGCTGTTTACAACAAAAATGACGTTTCTGTTATAACTATAGAAGAATTGTTTATTCCTTTCTGTATGATACATATAAATGATAAATTGAAATAAATATATGTATATCGATTCGTATC
>NW_017259206.1:110082-115812 GCF_001594045.1 Atta colombica
ATTCATGTATTTTGTTATTTATTTACATATCCAGAGGTAGAATACATCTAGATCTCTAACACATATTGTTCCTAAAATTTCCCATTTAATTTTCGTACTTGTGCTTGATGTCCTTCCATTGTTTCTGAAAAAAACAGATCTGTTATGCAATCAGTGTATTTCTTTCAGATGTCAAAATATAAATCAAACCGTGTCATTTCCAACACCATGTTGACTCATAATTTAAAATAAATGATGCAAGTATTATTTAGTATTTTCAATATTTTATTTTGCGAAATATCATTAATGTCATAATGAATACTTTTTTCTGTGATATAACCTCACTTTAACTTCCATCAGAGAATTTGATATTCGAGTATCTAATAAGGCTGTGACATCGAATTAAATATAAAGACAATAGAAAGTACAGATGGACACTTACTCCTTTATTAATAGTATCAAAAATCTTCTCGGAGGCCATATCGAATCCTCTTTCAAATACGAAGGCGGAGGCTAAAACGGCAACTGTGAATCTGGATGTCCGTCTAAAAACGAGATTGTACATTGTACTACTGAAGCCCATTTTTATATTTTAATTTCTGCTATTTGCAGAATCCTCGTTTAAGAAAAATATGAGGCAATTAGAGCAGAAAGCTGATGTGCAATGTCGGAGTAATTTTTTTACAATTATAGACCTTACAAATAGCAGACCGTCCTGCACACCATAGGTCAGTCATAGGCTAGAGAGTAGAAAGCTAGCCGCTAGAGATAGGCTAGAGCAGGTTAGAGATTTTCTAGGGATGCGTTCCAAAACTCATATTTGGAACACTCAGGTAGAGATTGGCCAATACCGACTATTCTGTGATTGGCTCTGTTGACAGCGAATTAAGGTGCTTTTTCATGCTGATGAAAATATAGAGAGTGGCGCCAATGCATGTGCCTGATTGGCTTCGCCAATCGCCATTTATATTCAACTGTTAGTTAGAAAAAGATAAGTTAAAAAAAGAAGAGATTAGAACGAGGAATGCGTCATAAACATGTGCAGGTAATGGCGACTTCCGTATAATTGGCGCCACTCTCTTTATACTCACTTTAGCCAAAGTAGCAAAAGACTGTTTGCAAAGCGTTAAAAAAGCGATTATATATATTTTTTTTTAGCGCTTTGTAAGCGTTGTGTACTACTTGGGTGATTAAAGTCGACTAAGTATCCCGGTAATTCCAGTGTCTCGGTAATTATAAATAATTGTTGAGTTTAACCTTCTCACTCTACGTACCTGCGATGTCGATAAAACGCTCATTTTTTTAGGTTCTTTCAGTGCAGTTTTGTATGAAATTAACGAATCTGACAAAAGAAAGTATTGTTCTGCCTTGAAAATCGACGTATTGTTAAAATTGATGACTATTCAGGTTAGGAAATCTATTACATCGATGGCATAGAAGGACATGAGAATACATAAGTGAGACTGGAATAAGTGTTTTCTATTTCAATTACAAATTCTCTGCTTTAAAATGCATTCTCTGTTTCAAGAATACAAATTATTTTCTATGTAATTTTTGTTTCTACAGCAGAGAATTTGTTTTGGTTAGATATTTATTTTCTTTAAAAAACACAAATTCTTTGTTTTAAAAACAAATTTTCTCCTACAAAAAAAAAATTATATAGAAAATAATTTGTGTTTTTATAAAACGAATCCAACATATATCTGCCAAGGGTACTTCAAACTACTTTCCTCTATTAACATTTTCATGCATTTGCATATTTCTAAAAGTGTTCTTTCTTAAACCTGCGTCATACATTGCTTGTTTTTCTACTGGATTGCTGAATTAGAATCTTACCACTATAATACTGGTACTGACAACATCACAGCCAATACAGTGGCAAGATTCTAATCCAGCTAGCAATCTAGCAGAAAAACAAGCATCGTGTGCCGCTGGCTTTATTCAAATAATATAAAATTATTTAATTCAAATGAGATAACGAAGAAGTGACTTCCTTATAGATATACATGAGAATGTTAAGATTTGAACAAATATCAATAATCGAGCAATTATTAAGTAATGATTCGAAATTGTTTTATGAATTTTGTTAATGACAATTACATTGCGTTACTAAATTTAAATTATGTTGATGACTGATATAATGTCATTTCATACATCAACTAAATATATGATTGCCAATTACGGTCAAAGTTAGATATTTAGAGTAATATATCAATATATATTTTAAATACAATTATCTCAAAACTATATGATTGCGTCCCAATTACTTTCAGACTTTTAACTCAATCTGAGATGCTAATAATTCTCTAAAATTAAATTAAATCCTGTAAAGAACTTATTGCAAAAAATATCTCGGGAATCGAATTCGGATTTCATGTTCTAGTCCTTAGAGACTAATGTTCTCACAGATAAAAATATTTTTAGCAATAAGTTCTTTAAAAATCTTAATTTAATTTTGGGGAGGATTATTTTAATATCTCAGATTATAAGTTTGAATATTTAAATCAGCGTGTAATCAAAGTTCTAAGATAAATGTATATAAAAATATTGATTACTTACTTTAAATGTTTAACTTTAGCAATAATTAACGCTTTCGTAAATAACAACACTTTAGGCAAATAAAAAATTGTTAATGCAATAATTAAAGCGTAATAGTTTTACAATTAGTTTTAATGTATGTTCTTCACATATGTACATATGTACACATATGTACATAAGGTTTGCCTTTGCCGGGTTCGTTCGTATTTAAAGTTATTTAAAATATATATTAAAAATATTTTTATTAAAAATATATATTAAAATATATATTTTTAATAAAAAGGATACAAAAAAGTTGTTTAGTATTCATTATTTTAAATAACTCCTTTCAACCTATTCTTTAATATTTTAAATAAATTTTCGGACCTTATTATATTTTTCATTTTAAATAGTTGTATCAGTTAGGTGTCGGTTATATTAAAAACATTTTTGTTTAAAATATCTATTTTAAATTAAAAAAATAAAATAATTAATTAGTATTTAATATTTCAAGAATTTTTCTCACTGATTCCTTATTTAATATTTTAAATAAATTTTTGGAATTAAAAATATGATGTTTCGTATTATCTGTATACACAGCTCGTCTATATCTTAGATATTTTAATTGTATTACAATAAGCGATTATTAGTTTGTAATTACTTTGTATTACACGAAATCCGTGCAGTGTTTTTTACACAATATTTTTAATAAATGATCGACAATAAACAGAATGTTTGACACCAATTTATGCTATAAAGAATTAAATATTAAATAGTTGATATAAAGACTTTGATATTTCATTATCTATTTATTAGAAACAAAATACATATGCGACAGAATCACAGACATACAGGAATTACAAATCACTATTTTATTTTAATTAGCATCATATTATTGACTTGATACTTAAAATTCAACAAATTTCGCATTGCATTGTGAATTTGAATATAATTTGTATTACTTTTCTCGAATTAAAAATGCGGAATATGACAGAATTCAAAAGTAATTCAAAAATATCGAGTCAATAATATGATGCTAATTAAAATTAATAAAATAGTGATTTGTAATTCTTGTATATCTGTGATTCTGTCGCGTATGTATTTTGTTTCTAATAAATAAATAATGAAATAATAGTACAAACAGGAGCACATACCAAAGTCTTTATATCAACTGAAATATTTAATTCTTTATAGCATAGATTGGTGCCAAACATTCTTTTTATTACATTGTCGATCTTTTATTTAAAATATTGTGTAAAAAACACTGCGCGGATTTCGTGTAATACAAAGTAATTACAAACTAATAATCGCTTATTGTAACACAATTAAAATATCTAAGATATAGACGAGCTGTGTGTACAGATAATACGAAACATCATATTTTTAATTCCAAAAACTTATTTAAAATATTAAATAAGAAATAAGTCAGAAAAAGTTTCTTAAAATGTTAAATATTAAATAACTGCTTTATTTTTTTAATTTAAAATACATATTTTAAATAAAATTGTTTTTAATTGTTAAGCTGACTCCTAACTAATACAACTTATTTAAAATAAAAAATATAAAGTCCGAAAATTTATTTAAAATATTAATTAAAGAATAGGTTGAAAAGAGTTATTTAAAATAAGGAATACTAAATAACTCCTTTGTAAGATCTGCAGAGTCGCACGAATCATTACTTATTAATGTCAGGATACAGTAATGTCAGGATGAGTAACAAGAATTAAGATGGTTATGAAGAAAGGGCCGAATACATCTTTTAATAGCACAGAGTGTTTATACATAAAAAAAGGAATAAATCGCGATAGAGAGAGCTTTTATTTCGTTGTGGCCGCAGGAATCACATGAATTGCGTTATTTGCATGAGAGTATTTAACATTCCTTTTTTATGACTCGTATGATATCGTTCAAATAATTCCTAGTGTCATCTGTAATTATCGCAAAATCGTAACAAATTTTGTTTTCCATCGCATTTTGATTCCAAATGAATAAGCCAAATGAAATATATATCTGTTCTGTGATACATGATCGTCATCTCGAGTCTTTTATGAATAATTAATCGCGCGAGCTAGTAATCATGTATTGTGAGTATTCATAAGTACAATAGTTCGTATTATATTTATTTAGCATTTTTCACAATTATGTTTCAAAAAGATATGTGATTAAGAGCAGCACATGACACAGCTACCTGGCTGTACGAAATTATTTCATTAATTCCGCGAAATATTAATTAGATTTTGTTTTATTTCACGTAATATAAAATCAAATTATTAATATACTAATATAATATATCGGGTTCGATCATATTTTAAATAAAGTTATTTAAAAAATATATTTTTAATAAAAGGAAGTTGGAATAAAATGATCTTCTTGCGGTCACCTCGTGCTATTACTGTGTCGAGATACCCGCCATGTTATACAATAACTTTCTCTCGAGAAATTTTTTTATTAATTTTTAGTCCATTTCGTTGACCTTAATCTTACAGACACTGTAATAAGAGATTCAGCCTTTTTATCTGCTTTGAATTTATGTCGCAATAATATGTGGTTGATATTCATTTCTAAAAGTTAACCGATAATTGCATAATATACATAACAACTGTATACGATATTTTTCAGATGATATTTTTCCTCTTGCAGGTGCGACTTTGATGTATGGGAGAGTTCAGTACCCGGAGGATATACACGAAAAGAACTTTCTTTAATCCATAAATTTTCAGACCTATCTGAATGATGTATTTAGGTAAATTTTTAGATATTTAAGTAAAATCATTCTCGTCCTGGAAAAATTCAACGATGGAGAAGCTAACGTACGTTCATTGCCGATTTAATTGAAAATGAACCGCAGCTGATTTGTCACGTCGCGCGTTTGCTTCGGGAGTGCTGTTTAAGTTATTGGACTTAAGTTATTGTCCGCGCGCGATTATAGTATATTATTTGTGTTTTACGTGAGTGTCCTGTTCGAGAGGATGTCAACCCAATTCTGAGAAGAGGAGCAGATCTGGAAGAGACATCGAGCATCGGTGGAGCAACTTTGCGGTAAATATTATTTTTTACTTGTATACAATTAATCTTTTTTTTGTTTGTTAAATCATTTTATTTGATAATGATTTAAATATAATTAATTAAAAAAAAAGGAGAGTTACTTAAAAATTATTAAAAAATTTTATACAATTTTATTCTTGTTAAGATCTCCTTTAGAAAATATATAATTATTTTATATATTTATATATT
>NW_017259206.1:115912-122128 GCF_001594045.1 Atta colombica
TTTTTCAGAAAACTGCATGTGTTTATATAATAATTGTTTTTTTTTTAAATAATTATTTCTTTACTATTACTGTTTTAATTTGGATTTTAATTTTTTTTATTACAGAATTATCGTTGCGACGTTGCAGATGTAACTCCACTGTTGCGCATCGGGTCGGTAAGTGAATAACGAATAAATTATATTTTTATATGAGGTAACGGAAGTGGTAATTTTATTAATATATCATAGATGCATAAATTATATATATGTATTATATATATGTATAAATTTAATAACAATGTATAGATAAATATATGTATAACATTCCACACATATTTTGCCTTAAAATGGATAAGTTAAAATAGATTATACTTAATCCTGAATATCTCTTATTATGGGATTTATCGTGCATACGAGTTTGATATAGCGTGTAAAATCAATTATGAATACCGGCCGACAAATTGTCAACTTTCTCTACCAAAGATTTAAGTTCCGGATTTAAGTTTGTCCAGGACACACTGTAAAACATAAAGAATGAGTATCTGTAACATTTTAAAATAAAATAAAAATAAAAATTAATCGTGTCTTATTAAAAAATTGATGTGACTCGCACACATCAATTTTTCGACGCTTTAAGCTTGTTCTTTTTCTATACCCTGACTGAACTCCTTGCATTGTTTATCTCCCCAATGTGAGAAAAAAGAAGGAAAATGAATGACGTGCTACTAGAAATTTAGTCTTAAAATATAGAAAAAGAACAGATCAGGTTTTTCTTTGCTTTTAAATTTTAGCACGATTTCGATACAACATGAATCAGTTATAGAAGGGTTGACTATATTTTTCGCAATAAGCTCTTTACAAGTTTTAAAATGTAATTAAATTTGAGGGAATTATTAAATATTTCAGACGGATTATGTTGACAGTCCAGATAATGGCGCGCAATCATATTTCTAAGATAAATTCATTTAAAAGGATACGTTCTGTTAGTTTAATATCTTGATAATCAAATGGCGCTTCTCGTATTTGGATTATTATTTTAATAGTTTACATAAAATAGAAAATACAATTATATATATTTTCGATGATAAGCCAGCAGGCCGTAGAACATTAAATTAGTCACATACTTACAGCCCGTAGATCGCAGTGGCCTATTACTAATTTAGATAATAAGTAATCAAATTGTGTTCTTTATAATAAGTTATATTTAAATAATGATCTAGTAACTAGTTCGATCTGCAATTCATTATAATGTCTCCATTGTCCATTGTGCTGCGTCTATATGTGCATCCTGCTTGTTTCGTCAGTATTAAATATGTATTTAGTATGCTCAAGATGAGCCAACTGACGTCGACTGCGATGTCTTAATCCATTGACAATTAGTTGTGTCAGCGCGTTTCCATCGGCCTCTTTTAACTGATTTGAAAGTTCATTTATGACTGCAGTTGTAATTTTAATATTTTATACTTTGTTGGTACATTTGTAATTTGTAATATCATTTGTAACCATTTGTAATATCATTTTTCAAGGAATTTTGGGGAAAAATAAAAGAAAAATGAAACAGGAAATGGAATGGATTCCGATTAGAATTATTTTCTCTACAAATTACAATAGAAATCTAGAGAATAATTGAATTCTGATTGGAACTTATTCTAAATAATTTCATAATGCGTACTTATGGGAAATGTCGGAATAAATTCCGATCGGGATTACTCAATTCTCTAAATTTTTAGTATGATTTTTTAGAGAAAACGGAATAATTTCGATCGTACTTTATTCCGACATATTCCGTAATAGGTATCTAGGATGCGTATCAACAACACTCGTATATTTCTATAACAAACATCTTTATTTTACACAATCTTGTGTGAACTTACAACAAAAGATATTTTGCAATAATAACAACTATACGCCCCGTAAAAATAATCTATAATATAATCAAATAATCTATATAACAATATACAAAAAAAATTGCGATTACTTAATATTCTAATAAATACACACACGGAAAAAAGAGATTTATTAAAAAACTAAAAACTTCACTAATTCAGCGAATTTATGGGCATAATACCCGATAGTTTATTTTTGTGATAGATAGATAGATAGATAGATAGATAATAGATAGTTTTGTTTTTTTATGTTAAAGCAGCAAAGTTGTATATCTGAATAAAATTAGCAATTATAGGTAATCATATTTAAATAACACAGAAAATTAATAGAAAAGGTAATTATCTTTTATGAAAATCAATCCAATATATAAATCAAAATTTTTAATAAAATATTAATAAAATGTTAACTAAAATGATGTATTTTGCTTTGTAATGAAGGAAACTTGTTACATTAGCAATTTTCATTGTAGCAAAGAATTAGCTGAATTAGCAATAATAATTGTTTATACATATAATTTTTTTGTTATACCGCTAAATTTTTTTAATTATATAGATATTGAAGTCGCGCAGCAAACTATGTACATAGCCTTGCTAAATCACTCAATCTATTTTTTTTTTCGTGTAATTTTATGTATTATTATTGTACATGTAATTATATTTGGGTAATTTCTTCTAATTTGTTTCAAACGTTACTTTTTATGAAGAAAACAGAGTGAAAATTATTCTTCTGTAATTATTCCTTAATTTTACTTATTATTTCCCGTATATGCAAACAGAATTTATACAAAAGGAAACATATTTGGACACATTTTATGTATATAATTTTGTGTGTACGTGTGTGCTTACATATGTGTGTTTATATTCATACGTAGACTTTTTTATCGGGTGATACTATTAAAACGCATATTCGCTATACACATCTCTCTAATCCCTTCGCAAATCCCTTCTGTGCCCACCGATTGTATTTAAATTGAAACTCAATTATTACACGCATGTCTAAAAATAGGCGTGAACAAAGAACTAGAAAAAATATTAGGAACGATTATTTTAACCTTTTTATTTGCAGTTGTTGAATAAATGACGTAAATATGGTTGTTTAATTAATTCGCGATTACCTTTTTTATTCTTACGCAAATATTTCAGAGATCACAAATTCGAAAGGAATTACTGTGCGACTGTTGAACGTCTGGCCCATTAGCTCAGTTGGTTAGAGCGTCGTGCTAATAACGCGAAGGTCGCGGGTTCGATCCCCTCATGGGCCAAACTTATTTTTTTATTCCGATCTCTGTCACGATTTTTATGTGTAATTTCAACAATTAATCTCGGTAATATTAAAAAGTGAAAATATAAATAATAAGCCGTTCCTGATAGAAAAAAATATTAACGACGTTCTTCGATTCAATGATATCGAGGAACGTGAGAGTGCAAACTAAATATCTAGTACTATTCTTCGACAGAATTGAATGTTCGATTCTTTTATCTATTTATAACTTTGCTCATTAATCACCGATAAAATTTTGTTCTACAGATAAATTGACGGTCATTGTGGCGCTTCGAAATTTATGGATCTTATTCTGCAATCCTTAAATGATATTATTATTTTTATCACATCTTTTCTTTTTTATAAATGATAATTGTCATTTATTAACAATAAAATAAATAAAAAAAAATAAAATAAAAAAAATAGTCATAAAATAGTTATAAAATTGTCGCAAACTCAGTACCACTCTAACAGTTATTGAGTTTACGACAAAGAATGTATAGGTGTTGTTATAGGATTAATGTTCTGATGAAAAAAATTTTCTCATAATATCTCGCAATATTTTAAAATGTTTATCATATTTATTTTAAATTTATGAAAACTTCTGAAAAATTATATTGAACTTTTTCAGATTTTATAAATTTTTCCACAAATTAAAATATAAAATAAGAAATTTTAGAATATATTTCAAAATTTATATATTTACAAAATATTATAAAAATATGTAGATTTTTTTAACATTTCTGAAAAGTATTCCAATTTGTATAAAAAATATGAGAAATTTTTTAAAAAGTTATAAAATCATACAGAAATTCTGAAATTTATATAGAAATTTTGAAAAATTCTATGCAGAATTTTAGTTGTAAAAAAATTTTCTCCAGATGGAATAAAAAAATTATATAGAATATTTTTTAAAATCTGCTCACGAAATGATGTAGCACTATATTTGACCAAAAATTGAGTTGAAAAGTTCTCTACAATCTTGCAATTTTTGCAATGATTGACGAAATATTAATTTTTAAAAATTGCCGAATAATCGCGTATTCGGCCGCCCAACAATTAATTTCATATTATGAAAGTTGTAAAATGTATGATAGAGGATTTTTCGACTCAATTTTTATCAGGAATAGCGTTATGATTCATGGGTGAACTTTTTATATGTATATATATATATATATATATATGTAAGATCTCGAAATTTGAGGACAATATTATTGCAACTTGAAATTTCATGAAAAATTAAGTATAATAAAAATGTAAGTCATTTTTTTCTTAATGAAGTAATTTTTTAAGTATGAATATTTTAAAGTTTGACTAATGATAAGTGTTGGTTAAAAAGTCGTCACATATTATGCGCGTGCAATGATAGATATTAAATAAAACATTACTGCTATATGCATACTATCACATGGATAAATGACTTTTTAATCAATGTTTATGATTTAGAAATTGAGAGGACGAGCGGAAAAAAGGCACAATTCTATTTAGGCCCTTTTTCTGGCAATTAGCTTTTTCATATAATATTGATTGTAATACAGAAGTATTGTAACATATAACTTCTTAAAGACATAAATTCATTTAATATTGTACTCATTAGTATATATAATAAAAAAGTAGTATAATTTGTTATTTTAATTTGTATTAATATCAAGATTTTGTAATTAAGTTTTTATTCCGTCTCTTCACTTATTATGATTATGTGGGAAAATCTCGTCGACATTAGACGCGCGTTAAACGTGATACGAGAAGATGTACGAGAAGATGCCGGATGTATTCGTAACGATCTCATTGTCGATCCCATATCTGTCGCATCGATCGTAGTAAATTGTCACTTCGCGCAATACATACTGTCTCTTGCATATGCCATGAAAAAATTGCAGCCGAAATGCAAAGTGATTCTCGAGGTAATAAGAAGATTTATCTGAAGAGAGATGAAGGTATGCGATACGGAAAATTTATTACAGGAGGAAAATCGGAGAAGAAAGTTACAGTAGGGAAATCAGAAGCAAGTTCTTAACGCCTTCTAGAATAGGAGAAAGAATAATGTTGAAATAAATATTTAATATTAACGAACTGAAATATATTTCAAATATTATCGAAAGATTCTTCTTAATTTCTTTGTTACACGTTATGGAACCTTCCTTCTGTAACATTTCTTCCGTCTTGGCTCTATTTTAATTTTTTCCTTTTAATAATCTTTTAATTTTTCGTTAATCATTTAATATTTCTGTTGTAGCTTCTTCACGGCACGTACAAGAGATATTGCGTTTTTTTTTTCGGAATTTCTTCTTTGAATCGAAATTTACTTACATATGGGATATGATCCGATATATGAGATCATTGCAATACTCATTCTCGTCGTTTACCAGTCTGTGGAGCTTGCCTCGTGAGACTAGCATCTAGCATCTAGCAAACCAATAAGCCGATGTATTAACCACGATTAATGCACAAGGGATACGGGCAATACCGTCCCAGAAAGTGGATTGCTTCGCGTCGCGTCTATCAGCCGCGTAATTTATGCACTTGATGTGACACAAACATTGGTCAAAAAACACAAACTTTAAACGTTTATACTTAAAAAAGGACTTTACGGAAAAAATGGTGTACAATTTTATTATTTAATTTTTCACGAAGTTTTATGCTGCAATAATATTATCTTCGAATTTTGAGACACCCTGTATATACATAATTGTTTGTTTTTTTGCAAAGTAAAGTTTAAAAAAAAGCAGCCAGAAAGGAGCAATACTGTGGTATAAATGTAAACAAATTTTTTTATTAATTAATTTACTAATACAAAAAATCATGTTTTCGATCTTTACTTGGTCTTCATCAATTCTTACATGTAACAAAATGAAGCATTTAATCCAAAATAAAAAAATATTCTACATTACGCATTGTAAAACCAGCGTTTAATAAAAAAATAAGAAGTGTGTGTGTGTGTGTGTGTGTGTGTGTGTGTGTATGCGTGTGTGTGTGTGTATGCGTGTGTGTGTGTGTGTGTACATATATACACACACACACACACACCTACACATATATATCGGCTCCTCTTTTGCAAAAAAATATATATATGTATTCTTATTTTATATA
>NW_017259206.1:122228-129769 GCF_001594045.1 Atta colombica
TTTGAGATACTCGCTATAGTTTTCGAATTAGAAAAAAAAACGTCTAAGCCAATATGCGGTTAAGCCGCGCCGCGCGAATTCATAAGATGGTCCACACTCGTTCTCAAAATAGTATAAGAATTTTTTATTCCCTTTGATCCATTCTCCGTCTCCAATGTGGCTTTAACCCATCTCAAGAAACACCTTATATGTATGTATGCGTGTATCTTGGCTCCTCTTGAATAAGAAAAGTTTTGCGACAATAATTTAATATATGTATATTATTAAGGATTACAAAATATGGGCCCTAAAACTTTCTGATTAACATCTGAATTAAAAACTTGCATTCGTTTGTAACGGATTAATATCTAAATAGCCGTCGCATCTCGACATTTATTCACTATGCATCGCTATACATATATACCCGCGCATGCCGTATGCATGCACAAGCATAGTCGCGCATGCATGTATATACATACATACGTTTGCCGCAATTTTCAACAAAATATTTCTCTCATTGAGAGGCTTTGGTTCGGTCGTAGATCATGTGCATATCTAAAAAAACAAAGTACGATTATACAATTCAACAAAAAAAAACTTTTTTGAATGCCAAAACCCTTCTAGTTATTTCCCATAGTATTTTTGAATGTTGAATTTGAATCTGGTTGTAGAATGTTCTATCACGTCAATTTTGAGAAATTGCAATTAAAAAAGAATTAATTTTACAAAAAAGGACTATTTTCACAAATTTTGTCATATTATAACTACAAAATGCTACGTGCTGGAGAAGTGTTCTTGCAATCAAAATTTATAGTATGTTATGATGATTTTCAATCTTCAAAAGGAATTTTTTATGTCCGTTATAGTTAACAAGTTATTTATTGTTAAACATGGGATCTTTTGTGGAAAAGTATGCTGTAAATTAGGAAATATATGAAAATAGTCCTTTTTGCAACTTTAATTATAAATTTCTCAAAATTGTATCATATAGTAATTCTACAATCGAATTTGATTTTAGCGTTTAAAAAACTACGGGAAATGACTAATTTTCTTTTGTTGGATTGTATTATCAAATATAAACTATTAAGCATAAGTATATTTCTCTTTTTATTTTCTCGCGAAACAGTCATGCATATTTGTTATCTCTTACTTTATATTTGTTGAAACGATCATGCATACACCGAAAATGCTGATTCATAAAATAAGTATAAGTGACAACAGGTGGCATGCTCATGAGTTTAATCAAACTGTGTAAAATCATAAGAAGTTTGAACCTTGATTTTAATTAATTTTTTCTTCTATGACAATAATTCTTCTAGCCGTCGCGAAAAACAGTTGTTTGTACATTAATATTTTGTCAAAATAAAAACTGATGTAAAATTAATGAGAATTAAACGTACGGCAAAATTAAACTTTACTTAGCTTAGGTCCGGTTGCACCAACATTATTTTAACTTTAAGCAAGGCTTAAAATTCTCCCTTTCTATTTTTTTCTCGCTTTTAAAAAAAGAGAGTTTTAAACTTCGCAGTTAAAATAATGTTGGCGTAATCGGGTCTTAGATAAGTAAAAGATTTATTTCTCGTCCATTTTGCTTATAAGATTTAAACGTTAAAATATTTATATCTTCAAATTTTTAATGCTTTTGGGATATTAAAATATTTTAAAATATTTTTATTAATATAATTTTCATTAATTCATCAAAAGGTGAAAGGATACATGAGCAAAGTTTTTTCAGATATGAATTTTTGTTTTGTACGCTATCACTTTCAAATATTATTCAATTGCTACAACGCTATCGCCTATGATAATTTTATTTAATACATTATCAATATATATTATAAGACATAGATGTTAACTTAATTCGATCAGAATAACATACTATACTCATGGATCATTATTTATGATTCAAAATATGCATCCTCAAACAGAACTCTCTAGAATCATACTTATATATTATGCTAAATTGTTTATTTATATATATTGTTGTAATTTGTTGAACTTAACGCGTTCTATATATCGCTTATTTATTACACTAACAATATAAGTAAAAAATTATATACTTTTCACAATAAATTATTTACAGCTTTTTCATTATTTATTGTGTACTCACATTGCGATCTTATGAAATTTTGTTAAAAAATGTTATCTTTGAAAAAATTCTTGAAAAAAAAAGAACGAAAACATGAAGAAAAAAAGAAAAAATATGTTTTAAAAGACCATTTCTTTATTCTTCTTATACATATATCAATTATTATCAAAATTTTTTATTTGCAAATCCATTATCACAAAAAAGGTATTATCATGAGAATGATAGACAAAGGTTTTTTTTATATCGCATTTTAAATATCATGATAGATGAAGAATTTTGGATTCATTGTAAACACTTTACTTGAAAATAACTATCCATTTAAATTTATTTTTCAAACTATAAATTTAAAATTAAAAACTCTTTAATAAAAAGACAAAGGCACAATTATCCATGGATTTACATAAAAAAGAAATCCCTCCATTATGGTTTTTATTGCCCTACATCCCTTCAATTTCTAATATAAATTTAAGGATGTTACAAAAAAATTTTAACATGGAACTTTTTATAATTTAAATAAACTCAGTTATTTTATCAAAACACACAGAGACATTCTCCCTAAAGAATATAATAAAAAATATATAGTATATAAAATAGAGTGCAAAGATTACAATGCATTTTTATGTAGGGCAAACAGACAAACTACTAAAAACAAGAATCCAAGAACATCGTCGCCATATTAATAGCACCACAGATACTAAATCAGTATAATTACAGATTATCATTAAAATATGAATTTGACTGGGAAAATTTTAAGATATTAGAACGTTTTTTTAGGAAGAACATTAATATCTGAGATATGCTCCATATTCAGATTCAAACTAAGTCTTAATATACAAATAGATACAGATTATTTATATCATACATATCTTTTAATTTTAAATAATATACGAAAATGATTATGTTTATTCTTAGAAGCTTAGTATGTTTGCGGAATATTTATGTTTTTTTTAGTTTTTCGTTCTTTGTTTATATAATTGTCACTGACATATATTGTTTTTTATTTAACATTCAATCTCTTTATTATATATTCGTACATATTATGTTCGACTAAATTTCGCTGAAAATGATTCTAAACCGAGTCGAAACGTATGAATCTACGAATAGAATCTCTGAATCTTATGTATAAGAAGAAAAATTAAAATTGTAAGAATATCACGCTTCAATTACTGCATTTACTTTCGTTTGTCCTGAATTAATTGTTTATCAAAATTGTATTTTAAAATTAATATAACATTTTAATGATTCAAAATATTAAAACTTATTTTTTAGAAAACTTTGATTTTTGAATTATGTCGTTATTGTAACAAATAAGCGATATAATATTCTATATCGTCGCGTCTTATAATATTGAAAATTAAATATAATGCATCTTGTGAAACAAGCACTGCGCGCCGGCTAAGTTAACCTTTTCGATACAGCTTTATTTTTCGTCACTAGATATGTCTCCGCTGCACGGACAGTCGAATCTCGAGTACACTATCATTGTATGGGACAACTATGATACGAACGTCACTTCGAAGAAGGAACATAACAATTAAATTTTGTGTAATGTAAAGTATTGAATATGGAAAAGAATAATACTTTAACATGTTTTATAAGGTGCCACTTGGCGCTACGAATGCTTTGAAACATCAAATGGACCTTAGCCATAGTAATAACAAAAAAGTAATAAAAAATTGTTAAGCTAAAAGTCGTTATTAATGCAACGCGGCGAGCGTTCAACATTATAACCGTCATTAGTATAATGGGCATTCAATGTTAGACGATATAGTTGTCATTAGTATCGAAAATTAAACTCTTCTCTCAGATAATATCTACCAAGCCTTTGAACATAAGATAACGTTTTATTTTTATCTGTGTGAAGATCATTGAAGATCATTGGAGAATACGATCAAATTGCTGTTGTTCTCTCCCTATCACATATCACTCATACATTACATTTTCGTTTCGCAATATTTAGTCTGTTTTGTATATAGGCTTACGCCTGCCTCTCTGCTAGTTCTTCCATACCTTTCTGACGAAAGTTTCACGCTTCTCTGAGAGTCCAGTCACGCCTTTTCCTTAAAAACACAAGATATCACCCTCCACCATTCGATCCTGCATCTCCAAGATGTATGTCTTGGATTTTTGCGGTCTTATTTCTACCATTTCTGTCACACTTTTGGATAAAAAAAATCAAAGAGCATAGTTATAGCCGTCCAGAAGAGCCTCATGGCGATGTAAGCCAGTATGAGTTTCAGTACTTGATGACTCCAATATAATCTATAATAAGAGTTGTTTCTTATCTGTTTTTGTAAGTAAATAATGAAATTAGATATACATATAGTTCTAATGTAATGTTTTAATTCAGAGTTTTAAAATATAACATTTTCAATTTTAAGTATATTTTATAAAAAGATTAAAAAACAAAGAATAAAAACATATTAGAGTGTAAAAACATATACAGTTTAGAAAATATGCTCATTTGCCTCTATTTTTTTTTAATAAACTAAAAGAAATTTGAAATATAAGATATGATAAAATAAAGTAAAGAAAAGGAGACAAGAAGTTAAATGAAAATTTTCAGTTTGTTATGAAAACATATATAGGATTAGAAAAGTGAACTGTAAAGGATATTTTCCAAAAATTATTGAAAATTCGTACCTTTGCCATTTGACGAGTGCCTGCGGCAAGGTATCTATGGGATCCTTAATGAGATACACCCTTATTCCGAGAATATAAGTTTCAAAATAAACATTCCAATCGACATCTCGTATATCGCAATAGAATTTTTCACGGTCTTTGAATGTGAGCTTCCCTATCAATGCGTGTAATCGATCATTGGTAAATTTCCATTCTTGCGTGGCAAAATAGTTCAGCACATCCATAAATTTGTGTATCTTCTTATAAACCTTAAGTAACCTTTAATATACAGTCTGTGTTAAATAGTGATCTGCATAAATAGCGCCGGGATAAAAGTATGACGAGCGAGGCAATTGCCTTACGTAAAAATTTTGAAGGGGCGCAAAAATAGCAATATAATTTCTTACATATTTTAATTCATTACTAATAATGATTTTAATTTACGGTCTACTTGATGCAACGAATATCAGCTTCTATTTTAGATGTTTGAAAACTAATTCATGATTATTCTTTAATCAAATTATTCAAACTTTGAGGGATTAATAACAGGAAAAATATCTTTAATATTCTATATACTATTTTGGTAAAATAGCTCCATATGAAAGAAATTTTAATAATTAAAAATATATGAAGAGAGAGAGAGAGAGAGAGAGAGAGAGAGAGAGAGAGAAATGGCTCAAATGATTAAAAATCAGATAAAAGATGAAGGAGCTACGAGCCACATAACAATTCCATATAATTTATAAATAAAACATTTCGATCTGACATCAAATAATTATCATGTAAAATTAAATCTGATATGAAAACGCATTCACATAAAAAATTTATTTAATTCCTTCATAAAATTTGTTCGCTTATAAGAATGCCGCAGCATTCTATAGTTGTGTTCTTATTGAAAATTATTGGACTATCAATACGCAAATCTTACATGCGTGGGTCATGATTATTCTGCCATTAAGTGAGAATTAAGTGAGAATAGTAAATAACGTTGATGATCATTGATATCAATTATGTCTCAGGCAAAAGTCTCAGGCGCATAATCCCCGCATGTTATAATTATTTTCTTTTTATGCACTTTTTTAAACTTGAACTGTTTTGTAATAAGTAAAGTACTTAGTATTACTTTTCTAATAAATATAACGACTAAGCGTTAGTTATTATCGCAAAATTATTTCTATATATAGCTCTACGCATAAATATGAAATCATAAAAACAAAAAAGTAAAAAACAACTCGCTCTTTTATGATCATTTTCAATCGCTAAAAATTGTTCTAAATTGTTTGATCGTACATTATTTAAAAGCTATTCTAAGAAAAAATATTTTATAGAATTTTTTATATTAATAAATGAAAGAAGAATGCCCACGAGGGGAGGGAAGGGGGGGAGGTTTCTGCCTTAGAGATGTAACCTCTGAAACCCATGAATTCATTTAGAGTATGATGAAATTTATCGTCCAATATCAAATTCCATTTTTTTTTATCGGCAAGGAAAGTTGAAAAATCATGTTTGAAGTTTTACCGAAATGACGACGTAGTGGTAAAAGAGATAGAAACCGAGCGAAGCAGTGAGAGTGGAGAGGGAAAGCCGCTGATGGTAACTTGATGAAAGGATTACATGAGGTTTGTTTTTTACTGTACTTATTCTGAATTGGTGCAATAAGCTGAAGTGAAACAAACGTAAACAATTTATTAACTTAAATTTACACTTCAACTTATTGCACTGTGTGTACCAGTTCAGAAAATGCAGCAATAAAAAACAGACCTATTGTATAGGCAATTCGGCCAAACCACGTCTACTTCTATTCCGCGTCATTGATAGAATTCAAGGGCTACCAACTGTGAAACGCGAAACATTGGATTCATAATTCTTATTTTAAAACTTAAATATTAAATAATGTTTTTAAATCTTAAATAATGTTTTTTGGGTTAATCTTCTTTTGTTCTTTAACATTAATGCTATTTTAATTTATGGCTTTTTTCTTATTTTGGATACGTAAAATGAAAAATTCATTATTATTCTCTCTCTCTCTCTCTCTCTCTCTCTCTCTCTCTCTCTAACTTTTATATAATTTTTTTTATCCTTACCTCGGTTGTCTTCCTATGCAGATAGTTGCGGTATCAACCAGTAAAGCTGGAAGTAGGTGCAGAAAATATACGAAAAAAAGATGGATTATCCTGTGCTTATTATTTCTGAAACTGTAGTACCAAACCGCCCTAGTCGAGGGAATTTCGAGACCATGTTTTGATGACATGTCTTTTAGATCATCATAAGTTATCGGATTGTCCGTAGACACATAATTATAAATTGGGGCGTCACTACGCGATTTATTGTTTATTCTGAAAAATGATGTAACGTTATATATTCATTTATACACGAAAAGAATTTTTTCTTAGAATTTACTCTGAAAATGTGACAGTCGTAGGACAACATTGTATTTCGAAGAATTTTTAATGTAAATCTCTCTTATTCATCAATAAAATTACAATAAAGTATAAAATAATTGATGATTATTTTACTGAAATGCATAGTAAAAATCTTTAAAATATTGTATTCTACCATAATTACCATAGGGTAAATTTTAAAAGAAAATTCTCTCCGTGTAGTGTTGCTAAATCTGTCAAATTTTGTAGCTATTATACAACTTATAAATAAGATTCTATCCTGTGATATATGACGTGAATTATAAATCGTCTAAATATATATATCAAATATATATATATTTCTATAATCTAAATATATGTATATATCGTCTAAAGGTTTTAAATAATAAATTTATGTGACAAATTGAAGTTTCTCTTATTGATGTCAAGTGTCGAGTATCCAAAAAAAGTATGCCGTAATATTTTATATA
>NW_017259206.1:130633-131026 GCF_001594045.1 Atta colombica
GATATGAATTTGGATCGATAAGAATAAATCTAATTAAATAAGAAAAGTCCTATATATTCGATCAAAACAGATGTTAGAGTTTAAAATTTGAATATACATGTGAATTTGTATACATACTTAATTCTGCAAACCTCGCACCGAAATCTTTTTCGACTGAAATGTAATCATAAATCATAAATCAAGAATCATAAATCTACAAATAATTTATTGTGAAAAATATTGCTTCAGTCAGGATTCGAATCTTGACATTCTTACCATTTAATCTCGGTAATCGAATCTTAGTAACTAAGGCAATATTTGTTGCAATAAATTATTCGCAAATTTATGATTCTTATTAATTTTTAGATTATTGATATTCTTATAAAGATACTTATTATCATTATAAATTATATA
>NW_017259206.1:131126-135353 GCF_001594045.1 Atta colombica
TGCAAAAAAAGCTTTCAGCGCGTGATTTGCAGAATCAGATATGTATATAAATTTACATTAAAAAATTTTAAATATTAAGAAAATTTAAATATTAAGATCTGTTTTGATTGAATATAGGATTTCTCTTATTTAATTAAAAATAATAATTATGTATATGTATATACCAATAGCAGGACGAAAAATGCCGACCGGCAGATCACCAACTTGCTTCCTGATCACATTCTCGGCAACTGCTTTCGTAAAAGTATAGGTATTAGGCCATTTTCCTAATAATCTGTAAAGATTAGAATATGAAGTTCTCTCTCCGTGTGCACTAAAAGAATTTAATCGAAAATATTTCACTTACTGCGGAGTGATATCTTCTGCCAATTTATCTTCGACGCATTCAATCAATGCAATTAATTTATCGGAATCTATTGGCGGATCATAAAACTTTTCTTCGATTACACTTTGTGGACAATTTGCATACGCAGTTGATACGTGTATAAAAGACTGAAAAATTGCATTAAATTGCGTCGTTTACACAAATAGATATGATTTATCATAAATGCATACGATATGAGAAAACACAACTAATAATAATTCCTAACTCTGCTCTGGTGAAAAATTCTGATATTTTATAAGATTTAAAAAAATATTTAATATTTTTAATCTATGATTTTTGAAGAAATATCTTACATTTCTTCAGATTTTGAAAGTTTTTTTTGAGAGTTATGAAAGGAGAACTCTAAGAAAATATTAATCTTAAAATATTATATATTTCAAAATTATGTGTATAGAATTCATACGCGTGCGTGCATACACATCTGAAAATTATTCTAATTTGTATAAAAAAATTTAAGATATTATTTAAAAAGTATAAACTTTATACAAAAATTACGTTCTGAAAAATTTCGAATTGTACAGAAATTGCGAAAAATTATATGAGAATTATAAGAAAAGTTTTCATCAGAGCGTTATTTGAATTAGAATTAAAAATAATATTATTTTAAAGTAAGTCGATCAATTGAGTAAAAAATATTTCATTATAGTTTTTTGTTTCTTGAATATCTGATGTATGATACCTTCAAATTTGTGATCTCCTTGCAGAGATTTACAACGTCTCTTGTACTTCTGACGTTAATGGGCACTGCTAATTTCAATTTCTCGTCAAATCTAACCGTAGCTGCGACATGGAAAACAATCGAAACTTCCCGGATAAGAGTGGCCCGATCTTGCGCAGATATTCCGAGATTCAGTTGACTGCAGTCTCCCGCTATAGCAACGATCTGATGTCGGAACTTGGGCTGTTCGTCTCTAAGTTTTGAAAATACCTGCGTAAATTGAAGTGAACCCATCAATTAAATTTAGAAAGCCATTATTTTATTAATATCGATTCAATAAGATAATAAAAATATTGAAAATAATCTTCTAATTTCAAAAAAACGCTGATGTCAAAGTGATATTCATTGATGACGCATGTATTATACGTGGAAATTTGTTATGAGATATAGATAATTAAGATGTTTGATTTATTTTCTCAAATTATAATATTTTAACATTACGAATTTGAATAAAAATTAAATCTGTTTATCAAGGCAAAATTTAAACGATTCAAAATATAACTATTAAAAAATTTATCAAATATGATAAGGGTTTGCTTGTTTCTAAAGTTTAAAATTTAAAGACTCACTGTGTCATCAAAGATCTCTTCGGTACGTTGGTGTACGTCTTTGCCTTTCTTCGGACGTACTAGTAAGTAAATTGATGTCACTCCAGGACACGTTCTGAGGAGCTTTTCGATGAGCAGCTTACCCATGAAACCGGTGCCGCCGGTGATGAAAATACTTTGACCATTGTAAAATTCTTGGATCGGCGATAGCTTCTCATTGACCGGTGAATTCTCTGTTGGCGAGTCTGGTATGCAATCCGACTCAACGATAGTTACCTCCTGACCATCGATTCGATCCAAGAGCACTTCCACCATCTCTTCTACGGGTTTGCACCTATAAGGAAGGAGCCACGGTTGTTTCTATCGATTCAATTCTTTATATCCAATTCGTATTCGCGGTTTGGCACATTACGAATCAATGTGCGCCGAATGACTCTTCCTTTTTTGTGAGTTGTCTTGATTGATTAGTCGATTTGCGTTTGCGTCGATCGCGTCTTGCTTCGTTCATTATCACCTGTACGTGGACAAGGTGAATTCGCGATCGTCAACATCGTTCACGTTGACAGATGGATACGTGCACCATGGTGAAAATTATTAGTGAGAGATTGTGTTATTTCTGTTTATGAAAAGTTTTATCACAACTGTTACACTGTTTATGAAAAATTTTACTGATGATTGCACTGTTTGAAAGCACGTTGCAAAAACCTGGCAAACATCTGCTGATTAAATATTTTACAAACTCTTAGAAAATTATAATGGAAATGTTTGAGACTATGTTAAATGCTACTGAAACATTCCGTAAGAAATGCCATAAGAAATCAAAACATTGATTGAAAATTTGATTTCGACATACACATCAAAACAGTTTCACATTTTCTAAACTTTCTATTCATAAGTAGGAATCATTCTAGGATATCAAAATAATTCAAGTAGAGTTTTCGAAATTTTTGAAAAACATGAAATTTTTTTTGTACGAATATAAATTAATTGATCGTCGATTTAATAATAATGTTATCTTAAAAACTTATCTTAAAAACCTGATATATAGCGAAAAATATCACACTTCAGCCGGAACTTTTCGAATTCCATCGTTTTTCGCGAAAAAAATGTGAGATTTTTTTTATAAAATTATTGACGCTTTGAAATTTTTAGGATTGCTTCATAATTGAAATGATAATATGAAATTTTTAGAAAATTTTTGAATTAGTGAATTAATGATGAAAAATGTTCATAAAAATTGTAAATAAATGGAGAATTTGTTTATATGAAAATGATAAATTAACAATAACCCGATAGAACAATTTAAGGATTTCTTTAGAATCAGATTTTTAATCTCGGAAAATATTAAATTTTTTTTATACAACTAATAGTTTCGATAATTATTTAAATGTTCGCATGAGTGATGCTTTTTAAAAATTTATGCAACTTACAAACATGAATAATTTCTCAAAAAAATCTCACACTTTTCTCGCAAAATACATATCAAATGATTTTAACGAAATCATCGAAATATCTCGATTGATTACTGTTCTCTGATTTTGTTGCTCGCAATTCCCGAGATATTTTAAAAATTTAAGATATTTCGAGAATTAACAATTTATAGGTGGTGCTGACTCAGGGTTAGGGGTTTTCGAAGGTTGGGGGGATGAAGCAACAATATCGGGAAGTGAGTACTAGCAACAAATTAGCAACAAAAAAGCACTAAATTTCTATGCAACTTTTATTCGATTGTGCTGAAGTGTCAGCTTAATAGACGCTTATAAAAAAAAAATCTTATATTTTTTCGCGAAAAACGTGTCTCATATTATTATCTGTACATATGTTAGCATATTTAACAAAAAATAAAATGATGTTTCAAAGGTGCCCGATTTGAGGTGGAATACTTCATAGATTGTAAGTATTATATATACTAATAAAATCATTTAAGGAGAAAATATGTAAAATATTAACTTACTTTCAATAGTACGAATTAGTATTCAGTTAATTATTTAAATTTAATTATTTAAATTCAGTTGTGTTAATTTTTGTTCTTGTATTGTTTTTTTTTAAGGTCCAGCCAGCTTAACTATTAAATTAGCAGTGCCACTATTTTCTTGGAAATGACACTCAACATAGAATTGTATTTGTACAGAATAATACAAATTCAATTGTATTGATTTCTGATATTGTTTTTCTTTTTTTTTCTTTTATTTTAAATTGGTCCTTACCAGCTTAATATTAGTACCGCCACGATTTTTTTTCGAAATAGCACAAAGTACAAAATTATCAATAATAGTACAATTTAGTTCAAAATGAGTACTAAAAATTCTAATAAGTCTGATTTGATTCTGCTGATTTGGTCCTGCTAGCTTTAGAGAGATAGTTTTTTTTTTTAGGCGACATGCGATAAACAATATCAATTGATGAGTTTGAATCCGGATTCGAAATTTCAGCTGAAGTGATATACGTTTTCTGCAATAAGTTGTATTTACAGGTTGCTGGTAATATTATTATTAAATGATTATTAAATCGAATTATTAATTTAATTGTGAGGTTATTATTTTATTTTTTAATTATATATGTAATTATATATATAA
>NW_017259206.1:135453-137441 GCF_001594045.1 Atta colombica
GAATCGATATTCAATCTATGAAATCTCTATAGAACTGATAATTGTATTTGTGTATGCACATATGAATATTACTAATTGTAAGCATCAAGATTGGCATTCATAATCCATTCTTATTTTAAGATCGCTTAATATTTTGGGTTGTTAATACAGTTTTGTAATTGATTCATGACAAATTCTGTATAAGATCTACAAGTTGAAGATTATGATTGATAGTTGTCCGATTCTATTTTAGCCAACTACGATGAACTCGCTGCATCGTGAATGAAATAGGACCGGATAAGCGTCAATCGTAATCGTCAATCCACAGTCTGATACGGACATAAGATTTGCTTTGACCAGAAATAGCTTTTTTCTCTGATATTTGTGTTTAAACACTTCACGGTGTATAAATAATTTGAACGGTGGAATGTTTTAAAATTTATTATAAACTTTAAAAAATATATTACTTGAATAATAAATTATTAGAAAAAGTCATCTCTTTCTTAATAGTAATTTTATAATTGCATATTTAACTTCGGAAACCTTTCGGAATAAGTCACACGTTCGTATGCATGTTTATTTAAAATGATCAATACTATCACCTCTCAGAACACTGATTTGTTTACGTAGCATTAACGAGCTTCAAATAAAGCAAAACTAAAAATTTGATATTACTTCGCAATTAAAAACTCTCTAAAATCAAGTTTTATGATCATCAAATAATTTTTTAAATTCTGTCCATATTGAATCTATCACTTTGAATTTTTTTATTTTGTCAATCTTTATTGATCTTTCCTCTTGAGACAATACAGAGAGAATGTAAAAAATATTCGTACGCACACATAGAGGAGACTTTATAAAAAAAAGTCTTATTTATATATAATTCGTAAAGAAAAGCGTTAATTTTATATAATGAGTATATTCTGTCCTAATATAAATTACAGAGCTTTGCGAAATGGTATTTATATCCTTAAAAACTAAATTTCTCGAATGCAAGAGATCTAATGAGTTCCATTCTCGAGCGATGTAATATTTTTCGCAATAAATTGTTTACAGATTTTAATATGTTATTAGTATTATAAGAGAAATAGAGATGGACTTTTCACAAAAAGATATAAAAAATTAGTACATAGAGTTTAATTATAATTGTCATATTTACTTCATTTAAAATTAAAACATACCTAACGGTACTGATTTGTTGAAAAGGAAATGAAATAAAATCATCCCCAATGTAATCTCTATGATTAATTATTAAATATTTTATTAATTGTTTGATATTGTTCTGAATAAAAATATGAATTATTTTTTTTTAAAGAATTATCCATAATTGACCTTATCCTATATAATATATAGATGACCAGTAGAGCTATATTCGATTTATCTATTATTATTTTGATATGAAAATCTCGAAAAAAAGAGACAACAATCAGCACGCTTAGGAGACCACATTATTAGCAAAATACCTATTGTTTAACTTTGCATAATTCAAAATATTTTATGCAGACAAATAAAGTATTAAATAATAAACAGCACTCAATTATATATTCATGTGATAATATCAAGTTCACGAAAAATGAGGGAGTATGTATAATTAAATGCTAAAATATAGGGTAAATTTTTGATAGATGCGGCCTATATATTCCGGTATATACGCCGCATCTATCAAAAATTTAATTTATTAAGTATTATTTACTATGTTTAAAGTATAAACGAACGAAGTATATCAGTAAAAAGTTTGTACTGTCTACTATTATGAAAAAAATGTTAGAAATATGAAATATTTATATTTCGTATTAAGAAATGAACTTTTTTAAACTCTTGCATTTTTGCCGTATATCCCATAGAGATGGGATATATGGCTATTCATAGAGGGGGAGAGGTATGGCTCATAAAATATTTACAAATAATGCATATAAATAAGACATAAAATGACACAATAACTTATAAAGTGCGTTTATAAAGTTTTATTAAGGAATAAGAATGATAAATATATATATATATATATATAA
>NW_017259206.1:137541-158303 GCF_001594045.1 Atta colombica
TGACATGAAGTACATATTTTATGTAATGTTTTTATTGTATTTAGTGTACTAAGTTCAATCTGCGCACTTTGTATGCTTTGGGCATAAATCCCGCTTGTTAAAAATACATACATCCTAAATAGGTAGGATATACAAGATAACAAAGTAAACAAAGAATACAAGAGCAAAGTACTTGTATTTTGTTATACAACATGCTTTCCTCTACACTCATGTATCACGAAATAACCATTCTTTTGTATGTCCTATCATTTTATACCTTTTTATAAAGTAGGAATGTTAGGAAGGTACGTAATGATAATTTCTCATCATTGTGTGTTCTTCAGGAATATTTTATATATAGTAAATTTATATTATGAACGATCAGGGAGGCGGCTGTTGTTTTTAAATAAAGGTATATTAAGAAATTCACTTACAGTTATTATATGGTTATATTTTTATTTTGTATTATAATTTATGATGCTACTTAGCACAGTGACAAATCGATTCAACTCACAATAATTTCATAAATATTAACAGTAAGAAACTGAAATTATAACACAATATTAATATAACATAAAGACACGTAATAGTAGTTGCGGGAAAATTACCCCCACTCCTTTTATTTTTTTCTGACTTTTGCGGCGTAAATCCCGCGCGGCATATTTGCCGGAGTTACCCTATCTTAAAAACGTTTCAACTTGAAAATAAAAATGCGTTATGGTAAATGCTGGCTATTGCGCATTTTAACGTCATGATGTAATAACGAGCGAACAAATAATTCAGTAAGTAATCACTAGAATTAGTCACTTAAGCGAAGATATTAAAAAGAACCATTATTACTGGAACCACTACACTGGTCATAATATTATCTTCTTTTCTACAATTATTACATATCTTTTTATAAGTAAAATAATTTTGAGAAGTATATAATCTATTGTATTCTTTGTAAATTAATATGCACGTTCTAAAAGATTTTCTCTAATAAGGTTTTTTTTTTAAAATTTCTTTTCTGTATATAAATACTTTTTGCATACTATATGAACTCATTGTATGAACATATGCAAAAAATATTGTGTCTTATCTCGCTCAATATTATAGAGATAATTAGACATTATATATTATTCCGAAATTTTAAATATATATACTGTTAGAAATATAACCACTTCCTTTACATGTAAATAAAGCTGATTATGAACGAAATTAAAAGTAATGAATGATTTTACTGAAAATAAAGTTATAGTAGTTATTTATATTAAATGTAATGAACATGTGTACATTAAATTTCACTATATCATTGCATTTGTACATGTACAAAAAATACTTTTCAGTTATAAATTTATTAAATTTAATGTAATGTTATGAAATTAAATTTAAATTAAGTTTAAATTGTGTAAAAAAATATATTAAATTAAAAGTATATTAAATTTCATGAAATTTTTAATAGTATATACATAGGATAATTTCTCATTCATAAAGAAATTATACGTTAATTATTCTGAATGCGTTCAGATTTCTTTTTAACCTGATGAGCCATCTGTTTCGAAATCAATGTCTGTCATTCTGTCAATACCGAAAACGATATGTAAATCAATTAATAAAATTATATTCGTGTCGCAACAAGAAACTGATTCGTTTATTTATTTTTATTTAAATTTATTTTTGGAGATATCCAACGCATTCGAGATCAATGTTTCGTCATTTTAATAATATTAAAAATGATCTGTGCAAATCAACGAAAATGTATCTATTTATGTCGCAAGAAAGTGCGACAAAATATTTAATAGTTTAATTTATTTAGCAGACTCCAACTGTTGACTCCCTTTGTTGGAAATCTTATTGTCTCCCTCTGTGTAATTCTTATGCAATAACTTATCGATATTTTGTTCTCCAAACGCGTTTTTTTTATTAATATGGAAAAGCAAATGTTACACAATCATTTTCGTAAGAAAACAGCAATATACCGCCGCGTATATACTTTTCTATATGGAGGGCAACCCGTCAGAAGGACGTCGTCTTTCAAATATTTCGCCAAGTAAAGAAAAAGCAAATATCCTCTCGGCGAAGGACGCTGTTCCTCGAAGCCAATGCTGATACGTAACATTTGAACAAGACTCACAGCTCACGTTCTCGTCAACGGCACAGCGATATACACACATTTACGTAGTATGTACATTCCATCGTCCATCACCGGAAAGCGATGTTTGCCGAGGCAATTTTTCAAGAGCTCCTTCCGATGCGTACCGGAGTGCGCATGCAAAGTCGGTTAAGCCGTGTTTACCGGTAATGCATGCGTGGCTGCATCGCCACGTCATCCGTGATTAGCGTAAACGAGCAGACGGAATGTTTTGTTAAACACGAAACATTAACGCAAGACAGAACTGCATGAAACGCGAGGGAATCGTTTTTATTGCGTTTCAATCGAACGAAAAGTTTTGCATGAAACCCACTTGACGCGGCGCGTCACGATACTAAGGACCGGGAGATGGCTCCTTTTGCTTACAACATTGTTTGCCTACATCATTTTTGCCAACAGTTCGTTTGCGCACAAAAATTATTGCCTACAGCTCGATTGCTTACATCAGACCTGTCCAATTTAAACTCCGCGAGTCAAAACGTAGTCATCGATCCAAAATATTCAATATAAGATTTTAAGAAACTATAAAGTATTGATAAGTGTTATTCAGATATCAACACTTTACAGTCCCTGAAATCTTACCCACATTGAAATGAATTTTTTTGCGTCGATAGCTTTATGTTTTGGCTCCGGAGCTCATATTAATTGAATAGGCTTACATTTTTAAATCGCATAAATAAATTCGTATTTTTAAAGCAGAGAATTTGTGCTTTAAGGAGGTCTCCTACTTATTCTTAGAAGGCCGAAAACAAGGTGATTTTTTTTTCATAAGAAAGATTAATGTTTATTGATTTCAAACTTTTTGCATTTTTTAATATAACTATTACAAATTTTTATGTTTATGTTTTTGCAGTTTTTAGGCTTTAATCGTTAAACTTAAGCGAATTGAGCAAAACCCAATTCTTACAGCTTAAAATAATAAGTTCTGTGATCGATATATCGTCATTTATAACTTACAGTTTACGGTTTACGATTTCTTAAAGTAAGGTTATGGACTTAGCTTAATGCATGTAAATAATCGAGCTGTAGATAATAATACATGTAGATAAATGTGACTTTGTTTCTGAAATTTTTATTTGTGCGTAAAAGTGTTTGTAAGCAATCGAATTGTAGGCAATAATTTTTGTGCATAAACGCACTGTTGGCAAAAATGTAAGTAGACAAACGATATTATAAGGATATCAATTTGTAAATCTTTCCTAGGACCGATATTTATATATCCAGTAAAAAAAAATTTGTTCAAAATAATTAAAACTTCATTGATTCAACAAATCTACAGTCACAATATACGGATAGTCAGTTTTCTATGTCAGTAAAGTTGTACAGTTGAATAAAATTAGCGATTTTTTATAACTATTATTTATCAATGCAAATTGCAACAAAAAATAATTTTTTATAACAATCAATCCAATATATAAAATTTTTAATAAAATTTTTAATAAAACGTATTAGCTAGACTGAAAAAAAATATAGTCAATTTTAATAAATATTTAGTTGAATATTGTCAATATTTATTAAATATATAGATATATTTATTTGATACAAGAAATATTAATTTGATTTAACAATCTTTTTTTTATTGAACAAATATTTACATACCGTAAGTAAATGTTTAGTTGGCAGTTGATTGAACTAAATATTTATTAAAATTAACTATATTTTTTTTTCAGTGTAAGATGGCGCATACTTTAGCTATTTTAATAAATATAATTTACAGTATTACGTTACAGTAACAATTTTCATTGTAGCAAATAATTAATTAAATCAGCATATTGATAATTACTACTAGAGCGCGAATTATGCACCGACCGACATACCGAGTCGACCGTAGCGCGTTCTTCACGATTTTTCCCACTCGCCAAAAGCTGTCGCGAGCGATGGAGCGATAGCGTTACAGCGATGGAAAGATGAAGTATAACAAGGGGGACAGCTAGCTACAGTTAACACGATCTCAGAACATTAATCCGGGGTTCTAATAATTACTTACAAAAATAATATCTTTGTTATACTATCAAATCTTTTTAGTTATAGATAACATAGATGTGAACTCGCGCAGCAAGCTATAGCTTTGCTGAATCATTCAATCTATTTTTTTTCCATATAGTCAATTCTTATTTTAAGCTCATCTTAAATCACGTTTTATGATGCTAATTAACTTATTTGTAATTAACTTATGATATCTTAAGACAGTAAGTGTGTCTTAAATATGAAAACTACCGACTATGAAAATTGATCTAGATATTCTGTTCATAGATCTTGTAAGTATTGGGTCAGAACAAATAGCGCTACGAACTTCAAAATTTAGCAGAGTTGTAGTTTTATTAAAAATGAACGAAATTTAAAAACTTAAAAAGCTTATAACACAACATTCAAATTATTTAGTTCTTTTTATGAAATATTTTAAAAATGTTTTTTTTAAAGAACTTTTTTAAAGATATCTTAAAGTTATCATATAAATTGATAGACATTCTGTTAAATAAGTTACTTCGATGGAATTATTTCATCTTAAAATTTGCATAGTCATAAATCAATGCATATTTATAAATAATAATTTCAAGTAATTGGTATTTTTTAAGATAATTATAGATACTGACGTACACCATCATTTGTCTAAATGTATTAGTGATTGCGTAAAGTTCGCGATCACTAACACTATCGATGCGTGACAAGTTATAATTAGTTTTATATTCTTATATTTAAAAAATTATTGCTCGGAACAAGAAATACAACCACTTTGATAACTTACTTTTTTGAAAATTTTCTTGTTATGATATTCTGATTTGCGAATTTCCGAACATCCTGCATAACAGACCAGACATTTTAGATGAATTTTTATATAACTTATAAATTTATAAATTTATATATAATAATTTTGAATGCTACATTTAGTTGTCATGCACAT
Organism: Atta colombica; assembly: GCF_001594045.1. NCBI lineage: Eukaryota > Metazoa > Arthropoda > Insecta > Hymenoptera > Formicidae > Atta > Atta colombica. Next base: position 142,557 of record NW_017259206.1, read on the forward strand.
AATAAATCTGTCCATTATATAAGTTTTTTTTCAAGACTATTTTTCAATTACTTTAAATTAACGGAGCAGTTTTTAAATATTATTATTTATTATGTATGCAATATAATTATGTATGTATGTAACTACTATTATTTTTTACAAATGATATCTGAAGCGAAAACGAACATGACGGTCTCATTAAGTTTCTCTTCTCAATGTTATTCTATAATTGAACACAATTTTTTTTAAGCTTTTTGATAAGCTTTTCAAAATGAAGCCAGATGAAAATATTGTTCAACTTAGTTAATCTCTCATTTTCATTGATATTTTTCATCTGTTTCTTTTTAAGACTTTTGTTTCCGTGATTTAATTTCTTCGTTCATTCGTATGAATAATGTACAGACTGTACAAAATCCGAATCTCTTCTCGGTGCTATATTACTAACTCCAAGCACTGCTTAAAATGAAAAAAATGATATTAAGAACATATAACCACACTTTGATAAGATCTATATATAATTGAACACAGTGAACTTTGACACCATTATGCGATATTGAACCGATCATAATAAATAAAAACATTTTTATTTTCTTATGCTTCATAGATGTTAAATCATCATATCCTCGTTTTCAATGAAATTTTTCACGAAGTTCTTCCACGAAATGCAGATACTCGTATTTCCGGAGTTTTTTCAGATCTTTTCAATTTCATAATGCAAAAGCAACTTTTTCCATAAATCTGAGAGATTAAGTACAATATTCTATAAACGTTCGCATTTTCGTAACAGAAAATATGTCTCTTTGCAAGTAATTTAATTCTTTTCAGTATCTATACGATTAGTCAAGCGTGATTTCTCATTCTGTTAAATAGGATTGCGGTTAAAAACGGGAGATCGCGTCATGAAAAATTATGTGTTCAGTTACAGAATAACAGCATTGAGAAGAGAAGCGTAATTTGAAGACCTTTCGTTTCTGCTTCAGAAATAATTGGATTTGGTAAAAGAATGACAGTATAAATTATACATATAATATTTGCACTAACGATTGCTCTATTGATTTAAAGTAACTGAATATTGATATGTCAAATTTTTGATAACGACGCAAAACTAATACGACGTTTATTATTTCATATATATTGGCGTGTTTTCAAATGAATTCTTAAAATGCTTATTTTTTATTATACGAAAAGATTTTTCTGAAATATCTAAAAATTTAACTGAATACAGATCTTATAAAAAATAATTTTGTTAGATCAAAATATTTATGAAAAAACTTGAGCACGATGAGCATTATTATAAAATATTTTGATATTCTGATAATTAGTTTGAGTGTTTTTCATAATTATTATTTCATAATTATGGTCCAACAAAATTATCTGTATTTAGATAAATTTTTAGATACTTCAGTAAAACTATTCTTTCCGTGCATAAATAACGAAAATTTTGTGTGTTGCAGACACACAATAGCAATTTCAAGTTCAGTTGAGTTTAATTTTAAGTTTATTGAAGCTCGTGTGTCGGATCAAACTTATCACAAAGTGATAAGTTAAGATTCAAATGTTGTAAATATTAAATAGTTCTCTGTATTTATTTTCATTAATTATCACAAAACTAATAGAGAAACTTTTCTGTTCACACCTTTTAATCAAATTAAGCTTTCAATAAAAAAGGGGCCTACTTCAAAGAAAGATATCGAAAAAAATTGATTTTTTGTCGATTGAAACAAATCTTTGAATTGAGTGTGCTTTTTTTGAGAATGCTGAATTTAGATCTGATGTCAAAAATTAAAATCCTAGGGAAATGGCTTGAATTTAAAGATGATGTCAGCAATCTGCATAGATACATGACTGGAACATCTTAATAAGTCTCAATATTATTTCCCTAGTAACGTTGCAGGCAATATTTGCTGATATCTAGATAAAATTATTTAGACAATTAGATGATTAGACAAATCTTATCTTTATCCAAATATATGTTGTCTTCATCTGTATCTTAGATACAAAAAGTATTATTATTATCTTTTTTCAAATTATTTCGAGAATTTCATCTTTGTCTTAGATAATTAGATAAAAAATAATGATCTAGATAATTTAAAAAGATAATAGTTTTTTATCTAAGATACAGATGAAGATAATATATATTTTGATAAAAATAAGATTCATTTAATTATCTAATTGTCTAGATAATTTCATTTAGATACCAGCAAATGCAACATTATTGGAAAAATATTGAGATTATTGAAGCATTTTAACAACGTCATATATATGCGTTATTGCTAACGTTATCTTTGAATTCAAGGCATTTTCCAGGATTTTTCCGATTTTTCCAAAATCATATCTGAATTCAACATCCTCAAAACTGTAAAAATATATTCAAATTTGAAGTTCATTTTACATGACAATTAAGAAATCAATCTTTTCTGATATCCTTCTTTATACTTTATGCTCAAACTATTTATATAAAAAATTGTAAAGGATATTATGAAATACAAATGGAATAGATATTTGTAATTTCTATATGGCTGTTAACATTCGAATACGACGTTAAGTAATATATCTCGCAATGAAAGCAAAAATTAGTCAAATATTATCGTTTGAAACATTCATTTTAAATGCGATTGCTTCTATTTTTTATTTAAAAATGATTGGTTGGATTAAATAGTAATTCTGGTGGAAAATGGACGAATCAGTAATTTTTGGTTAAGTCTATTAAAATTCTAGTTGAGATAACCAGAATGCTGATTATAATATATAATTATTTTGGTAAAAATAAAAATTCTAGTAGATTTTATTATATATATTATATATATAATATATATCAACCAAAATTTTGATTATTTCAACTAGAATTTTAATAAATTTAACCGGAAATTAAGTTCGCAAAATTAAATTTGTCGAATATCGGTTTCGATTTCTTGATTGAGTGAGTTTGTTTATAAGACGATGTTAATTGATTCTTTTAAATTAATTATAATATTCAATTATAATATTAATTATAATATTCAATCTTAGTAGACAGAAGAAATGGAGGGCGAGTCAAACGAATGCACATCAGAAACGCGACTAAGTGAAAGTCGATCGTGAACTTCGGTGTTTCTTTTCTACGGAATAAAAGTCCGAATGAATGGCCGTCTTTAACGTGTCAGGTTGTATAGACGTAATGACGAAATGAAAAGAAAGCGACAGACGAATATACGTAGCGGCATACTATAGGATTCTGGAAATTAGAAATCTTTTTTTACTACATTGTATAATTAAGATGTAAATTTTTCTTGAAAAGAGAAGTTCAGATTGTATTAGAAAGAATAATAAAATACAAATAATAAAATAATAAAATAATAAAATACAAAAGATTATAAGACTATGTTATTAGGTTTTTTTTAATAATTATTTTAATTGTATCAATGATATTAATCAATAAAATTATTTTGATTTCAGAAATTGAAAATAATCAGAATAAAAATATTAAAATAAGAAATGTAGAAATAAGATCCGAATTGAAATAAGATAGGTTGAATTTTTAAAAAGCCCGTTTTAAGAATTTTGCCAATAAAATTGTGAGAGAAAATCTGTCGTGGATAACATTTTGCATATTTATACTTTAAAATTATTATTTTATTAATAGTTATTACACTCAAACATATAAATAATTTATTTTAATTTTTTTCCTACCTTTGAGTTCATAACATACGCAGAATGTGTAATTACAAGAGAAACCAATGTTTTTGCAATAATTCATACATTCTATCTAAACACGCAACTAGTTACGTTACATCTAGAATAGAAAAAGTTTGGGCGCGGATAATTTCGACGGATATACGCAGTTCTTTACTTTCTCCGACTAACAAACTCCGGGAATCCGGACGAGGAAATTTAATCTATTTTCTCTCTCACATGTACAGGTTTGCGTTAAATAATAGAGGCAAACTAATGTAAAGCCACAGTACTTTCTGCACAGCCGCTTTTGTACAAAATTAATTGAACATTAATTGAACTCTATAAAACTAGCAACAACAAATCAGCAGAATCAAATCGGACTTATTGGAATTTTTAGTCTCTCATTTTATTAAATTGTACCATTAATGGTAATTCATACCTGTTTGTGCCTTTTCGAAAAAAATCGTGGCGGCTACCTTAATATTAAGCTGGCAGAATCAATTCAAAATAAAAGAAAACAAGAAAAATAATAATATCAGTAATCAGTAAGATTGAATTTGTACTATTTTGAATTTCTGCAACTTACAAGCGCGAATAACTTTACAAAAAAAATCTCGAATTTTTTTCGCGAAACACGTGTCTTATGTGTTTTTATCTGTAATAACATGTTAACAAAGTTAGAAAAAAAAAAAAAATAAAATGACGATGTTTCAAAAGTACCCGGTACGAAATGCCTCATAGATTGTAAGTATATATAATAAAATCATTTTAGGAGAAAATATATAGAACATTAACTTTCAATGGTACAAATTAATACAAATTTAATTGTTAATTTTTGCTCTTGTGTTGTTTTTTTTATGGTCCTGCCAGTTTAGATATTAAATTAACAGCGCCACTGTTTTTTTGGAAATGATACATAATACAAAATTGTTTTTGATAGATACAAAATCGTACAAAATCAATTCTATTGATTTCTGATATTATTTTTCTTTTTTTCTTTTATTTTGAATTTGTTCTGCTTAATATTAAGCTAGCACTGTTACGATTTTTTTCGAAATGGTACGATACAAAATTGGCACGATACAAAATTACAATTTAATATACAAATACAAAATGAGTACTAAAAATTTCGATAAGTCCGATTTGATTTTACTGATTTAGTCCTGCTAGCTTTATAGAGCTAAAAAAAATTTTTATCAGACATATATACTTGTTATTGCGAATAATATCATCACGTGCCTCAATAGTCAAATTCGGAAGACGTCCCCACGGAATTCGAAAATTCGGAATTCCGGCTGAAGTGATATTTTCCGCATATTACAGGTTTTTAAAATGCTAAGTCAACATTATTATTAAATCAATCAATTAATTCAAATCATCGATTAATTACTATAAAAATAATATGAAATTTTCAAGATTATATATCACACACCACTTCATAATTGAAATGATAATGTGAAATTTTTGAATTGATAAGTTATGATGAAAAATATTCATAAAAATTGTAAATGGAGAATTTGTTTATATGAAAATGATAAATTAAAAATAACCCAATCCATAGAACAATTTAAGGTCTTTAGAATCGGATTTTTAATCTTGGAAAATATTGCATTTTTTTGCACAACTAATAGTTTCGTTAATATATAATTATTTAAATCGTGAGCGATGTTTTTTATAATTGTGCAACTTTTATAATTGTGCAGGCATGAATAATTTCTCAAAAAAATTCACTTTTTTCGCAAAATACGTATCTCATATTATATCTGTAGAATTACATATTTTAGCATGTTTAAAAAAAAAATAAAATGATATTTTAAAGTTGCTCGATTTTATCTAGAATTTTTTTTATGCGACTAACAATATAATTATTCAATGTTCGCAAATGATATTTTTTATAAATTTATGTAACTTACAAGCGTCAATAAAAATGATTTCAAAGGTGCCTAATTTGATGTGAAATGCTTCATAGATTGTAAGTATACTATATATACTATATAAAGTCATTTAAGGAGAAAATATTAGCTTTCAATAGTACAAATTAGTACAAATTCAGTTAATTTTTGTTCTTGTATTGTTTTTTTTTTTTTTATAATTCAGTCAGCTTAAATATTAAATTAGCAGCGCTACTGTTTTTTTTTTTTTTTTTTTTTTTTTGGAAATGATACATAATACAAAATTGTTTTTGATAGTACAAAATAATACAAAATCAATTCTATTGTCACGATTTTTTTCGAAATGATACACAATTATCAATAATGGTACAATTTATTACAAAATAAGTAAAAATTCCAATAGATCCAATTTGATTCTGCTTTGATTTGAACCTGCTAGCTTTATAGAGCTCATTAATTGTAAGTGTAATTGTAAGTAAAAATCATGTTGTTATTTTTTGATTACAATTCACTAAAAATACTTTTAGTATTCTAAAAATTTTATTTAATTAATTATGGAGTTTGTGTTTATCAGTTAAGCTCTACAATGATTTTATTTCAGTTAGAACTTTAAAATTTTTTTTGTAGGATTATATTATAATCTTGGATTATATTTTACATTTAAGAAAATTGTTCAAATTTGTAACATGTACAAAATAAAATTTTTGTTAACATTAAATTAGCTAAGAAAATTTTGTATTCCTGCTAACGGCGATAATTGTTATTTCTAAGTAGGCGAGTTTAATACGTTAATGCATATTTTTCTGTGAGACTGATGCGCAATTCTTTATCAAAGGCGGACCGGCGTTAATTACCTGCGAAAACGTTTCGCGTTTTTCCACTTAATCAAATATTGCGCTAATAACCATAACTTGAGTATTGAATAATAGTATTGAGTATTATATAATAATTTAAGTGGTAAGTAATTATGTGGATTGTGTAACCCGATATATAAAATTTATTTTGAAAATTACCGTAATCTTTATAACACTCTTTTGTGTTACGTTTAAATTTAGAAGAAGAGTTAGATTTTTTTCATTTATTATTTACATAAAATTTACACGGAAGAAATGATTTTATATCGATAAAGTATCTAAAAAAATTTAGCTAGATACAAATTTGAAAATAATTTTGTTAGACCATTAAAATAATTATCTAAAAAATTCAAGCATAATGAGTAATGCTACAAAAACTTTTGATATTTTAGTAATCAACTTGAGCGTCTTATAGAATTATTTTGATAGTCCACAACGAAATCGTATTCAGATCTGTATCTAGCTCTATTCTTATGAATAAATCTTATTCTTTTATTATTTCAAATAAAATGTGTAAAAGAAAATTGGTATGTTCGATTGTTAGGTTCATAACGTAACAAACTTATTCGAGAAAGAAGGAATCGCTGTGTATATATTAGCTACCGCAAATATTAACTTTTTCTTCTTAAATACGATCTCTGTGCGTGCTATTTATCGTGTCCGAGATTCGTCGTTGCAACGATGACGATGTTTCGTCGTCTTCTTGATCGGTCTAACAGCTCACTACTCACTTTCCAAGTAAGGAAGGAGGTCACACGTGTGAGAGTAACCCCGAATACATATTTGTATGACAATTTGAGTGCATTGTAGCCGGGAAGAAGGAAATTCTCTCATTTACGGGAGTAAATCCCGCTTTCATTTTCGCATTTTTTACTGTTTTTTTTAATTTTGTTTCTCAGAAAATTTAATCGACCCTCGGCATGCACCGGACACACTCGGAGCAGGCGCGCTTCCGCGTCGAGACGGCTATTCCAATACGAGTTAAGCGTCGGGCTCATTATGAGCCAACGCGGAAGATTCAACACGGTGCGGCATGGCGCGGCGCAACATTACGCAAACGCACAAGAAAGATTCCACTTGCACAACACGCAACGCGTTATTATGCTCACGTAACTTTACATATACGCACGGCATACATCGCGAGATGTCCCCGCCGTTATTTTTACAGCAATATCGCTTAATCGCTCGTTAAGGAGTCGCAAATCTTTATTTCGCGGCCGCGTCCTCACGGGACACGCAGAAATTGCTTTCGGAACGAGAACAGCCGATGCACGCACGCGGCCAGTCTCGAATGACTACACTTTCAAGGTTCCGCAGAGAGACAAGCTGTTTGTCAAGTGGAAATATTTCTATAAAATCGTTTATGATTTTTTAATCCTACGTAAAAAATTTTAAATTTTTTTCTAAATTATTAAAAATAATCTTACAAGAAAATTTTCTTTAAAAGTTGCGCATAAAATATATACCTGGAATTTTTTTCTTAAAACAAAATCATGAGAAAATAGTATAATATTTTAGCACAGATTATTGGCGCAATATTGATTACAAATTGGCCCTTAACATTAATTCGCGCTTTGCCTTTTATATTGGCAATGCATTTGCATTTAATTTACAGTTGACATATTGGCTTTATATTGGACAACATTACGTCAATATATTTTCACAATACAATCAATGTTTAATTAATATATTGTCAATAAATTGTGTTATACTGTATTGTACGAGTACATTTATAGGTCTTTAAACGGTTTTATTTAAATATCTAAAAGGAGGATGTTAAAAAAAGGATTTTGCCCAAAAAATGTGTAAGTAAATAGAATAGTATTCTTTTGTAGATTTTGATTTTTTGAATATTTCTGAATATAAATTATTAAAATTATTAAGAAATTTATAGATTTGGAAAACACTTCGAAAATTGAACATAAACATGGTGCATATCATGTATAGCACAGATCTTAAAAAGACGTTTTGAAGGTTCCGAGAACGTTTAACGTCCTGAGATCTCAGAAAGATCTTTGGGATAAAAGATGCTATATATCCAAATTTCAAATTTTCTTTTTGAATTTGCTTTTTGAATTATTCCTAAAACGCCAAATAAACTTTTTAATAACTTTATTTTGTGTGTGTGTGTGTGTGTGTGTGTGTGTGTGTGTGTGTGTGTGTGTGTGTGTGTGTGTGTGTGTGTGTGTGTGTGTGTGTGTGTACAGATATATACACACAAGAGACACTAATGTCTTGGCACTAAAGCACATGCAGCGATATATTTTATCTAGAAGGTTAAAAAATACTTCTTCTTATTCATTTTTAACATCCTGCCTTAATTAGATACAGATCTGAAAATAATTTTATTGCATAATTAAAATAATTATGTAGGAAAGCATGATCAATGCTGCAAATATGCTGTTTTAATATTCTGTAATCAGCTTGAGAGTAATCCTGTCATTATTTTGATGGTCAAACAAAATTATTTTCAGATTTGTATCTATCCAGATACAATAACATTATACACGTTGCATAAGATGTTTTTAGATATCGCTAGATGCAACATGCATATTATCTGTAGGATAGCTAAATTTTTATGTTATACACATATTTAAAAATAGGGAAATAAAGGGGGAAATAGGATTTATTAAATATTATATTATTATCATCGGTAAATATAATTATATTAATTGAGAATCTGTAAGAATAGAAATACTAAGAATATGATCTTTCACGAATAAGTTACAAAGTATATTTATCTTAGAGGGAATAACTAATCCTAATTAATTACTTCCTTGAAATCCCGAGAGTAAACGTAATATAAAAAATGAAAAAATTTCAATCGATGCTTAGATGATTGTAACTTGGCTATTACTGTAAGCATACACAATGTAGATGTAACGTTGATTTATGCCTCCGAACATTACGTCTCAATTATGTACAATAATTACATTATTACTTATAGTTATAATTTATCTTGGATAAGTATCACTCGCGGAAGAATTTTTAATAATTTTTTAATGAGTTTTGAATAGTTTCTTTATCATCGCAACTAGCAAATAGCATTAACGTTAATACGTAATCGTAATTGGACGTTGAAAGCCCTTGGCTAGTGTTGCCAATTTTGTTAAATGATTTATTATTATAATGACTGCAATTCGTTGTGATGATCAAGAAGAATCAACAGTTCCGCATTTAATATTTTATTCGTAAGTTTCTGCAATTTTGCAACAACTTTTTTCGCAGAATAGTAAAAAATAAGTTAGTAGTAATATTACGAAATGTTACGAAGCTAATCGTGTTGAACTTAAAATTACATAATTTCATTATTATATGGACGAACGAGTCAAAATTAGTTAATTTTTCCCGAAAAATAATTAAAAAATAAATTAAGTTAAATTTTTTGCAGTGAAAAGTCAAATTAATTTTTTTATGAGAAAGAATGTCATGATAGTTATCTCGATACTTCCATTAGTTTAAGAGAATCAGTTATTCGTACAAATCAACGCGTTTCGTCAACCGCGAAATAACGGTACGGATGCTGTGTGAATGTTCGTTGAATCCCTAACGGTGCGACCTATTTTTCTTCTTGTACTACTGCCATAGATACATTTCGTTTATAACTCGCCGAACGACATGAACGATTTGGACTTCGCTTAATGACGTTTGTACAGAACAAAACCATGTGCATTTGGAACGTCGAGAAAGTTCGTGAAAGTGCAACCTAGCGAAAAATTTTTGCGTGTTGCCTGCTTAAACATTGCATGTTTATTTTTGCATTACTCGATATTCGTGAAACGCTGACGTGGAAAAATTGAAGGGAATTGAAGGATAAAATTGAAGGAGAATACAATGAATTATTTTACAAATTTAATTTTTCTAATCTAGAAGTTTTAAATGATTTGACATTTATATTCATAATAAACCAAACAGTGATAAGAGACTTTGTATTACATAAATTTTGAAAACTTTTATTATATGTAAGTATATACAATTAAATTATAATATTTATCATTATTATTATTTATAATGATATTTTACAATTTCTTAAGAATATAATTATTTACTAAAATGGATGAGAAATTTTAGAATTAAAAATCTGAATATTTTGATGATTTGAGATACTTATTAAAGATATAGGTGATGTAGTCTTTGCAAAAAAAAATTAAATTTGGAAATGTGTTTAATATTTACACTTCGAATAAACTATATATACATCTGAAAGTTGTTTGAATAAGACTACATTTTTATTTAATAACACATTTTTGTTAGATATTATTTATTTTATTATTCATTCTGTTAGATATTATTATTTAGATATATATTTATTTGTTAGATATTATTTTTATTGCTAAAAATTAAAATTTAAAAATGAAAAATGAAAACAATGAAAAATTTAAATGTTTGTTTGTAAGTACTTTAAATATTCGAAATAACTTATACAAAGTTTCATTGCGATTTATTGATTAGTTATAAAGATATAGAACAATAAATATTTTGTTTATTTACTGGACAAGTAATTTATGCATCGCAATATAACTTTACGTAAATAATCTTGAATACATAATGTACTTACATTAAAAAGTTGAGATTTTGGTGTCATTCATTTTATAATACATTTTCATACATTTTTATTAGGATATTTTTATTAGGATAGATTGTGCTCTAATGCCTCTAATAAAAATGTATTGAAATATATTTTTAAAATACTACTATTTTTATTAAAATAATATATATTATTATGATCCAAATAATGAATTGTCATCAAATTTATTGTATTATTTTTAAATATGATTTAAAATAATCTGTAATTTTTTGCTAATTTCGTTATTTTGAAATGTCATCTATACATTTTAATCTTTAATTTCAACTGTACAGGTAAAATTTTAATTTTATTTTCTTTTAATTACGATAAAATTAGAATTAAATTGATAGATATTAATACAAATAAAAAAATTAAAAAGTAGCTTTTCTTTTAAGAGTCGACAACAGGTTGTGATAATTATAACTTTTGTAATTATAAATTCTTTATTAAAAGAGACGTACTTGTAAATGTTTCGATTCTAGTTTGAATTTTTTTATGAATAAATGTATAAATAGACTTGATACATAAATTAATTACGAATATCGTGAATATCAATAAGAAATATTAAAAGTAATATATACGAGAATTAATATGATCGAATGTTCTCATGTCCACATCTTATTATTAGTTCTTCATTAATAAATCAACTATGTAACAATATAGGTGCTATCATAAAGAAATTAATTAATAGTAACAAAATGCATGTACACTTATATGAACAATTGAGGTTGATAACGATATCTCCATGTGCATGATCATCAAATTGTCAGGTTTACTATATATTATAATATAAATATTAGTTATTGATTAGATTACAGAAATAGATTACAGAAATACAGATAAATTAAAGCTTACACGAAAATTATCGCCTATATTAGTCGTAGACTAAATGTGAAATGTTAGCAATGAGAACATTATAGACATAATGAGTATAATAATAATTTCGGAGAATCCGAGTTAAATCAATAAACAACATAGAACAAAGAGGAAAAAAATGTTATAAATTCGTGAAAATATTCAAATAAATTGAATCCAGAGATGAAGTTTGCAAATACAGTGTTTGTATTTTTTTTATATAAATCATCTCTCTGAAATCAGTCTTTTTGATAAAACTTTTTCTTCATCACAAGTTTTATTCTAATCAAAATTGTGCCTACTTTTTAATTGATGTTCAGTGACAACAGCATTGAATCGCGTTCCAATTGATATAATTCTTTTATACTCTTTAACATGCTATTAGACATAGACTAATTTGACTAACATATGAGGCATTACAGTCTTTGAAGTCAATTCTATAAGTCTACTACATCGGATCAAGATAACGTACGGAAAGTATCTTTCTTCTGCTCTTTTATAAATTAAGTTTGTCAATTCCCCTATGTCATATTTACTAACGAATCTGTTTGAAAATTTTTTTTTTATTTTTCTGAAATATATGCGGAATGTATGATATAGTGAAAAAATATTTTTGATTTAAATTTTTATTTTTATCTGATATAGTTGAATTTTTTTAGTTGATTAAATTTTTTGTATAGTCTTTTTTTTTTAATAGTAAAGAATATTAACTTTAACGGATATCTACACTGAGAAAACCCATTTGTTGTTGAATCGATTAATTTCTTGTTTGGATATGGGCAAACAAATCTTTGGTTGATACAATAAAATAATTTAGTTGAAGCAAATCATTTGGTTAGTGTAACATTTTACTTGTTTCTGATAAACAAGTAAATTCTGATAATAAGTTTCTGATAAATATCTGATAAGATTGTTTACACTAACTAAATTTAGATAAACAAGGATTTATTTATCCATATCCAAACAAGAAATTAATTAATTCAACTAAATGGGTTTCTCAGTGATTATTTAAATAGTTTTATTTAAATTCATATTTATGTGATTAAATTTATTCATATTGAATAGAATTCAAACTAGGATCGAAACATTTATATGTCTCTTTTAATAGATAATTACACACACTTGTCTGCTCTTAAAGGCTATTTTTTAATTTTTGATTTATTCGAGCTTTTATTTGAGAAATATATTTATTAATATAAACTTAGTAATACAAACAATATTAATAAAAAGATATTAGTAAAATTATTTTAAGGATTGTTCCTATTTACTAGCTTATATTTTAACTTAATTATCCATTTAAAATCTTTAAAAAAGAAGTCTTACTAATAATTTAATTCTCTTTTAAATTTCAATGTAACTTTTTTCTCTTTTGTAAATAATTTATTCGAAGATGCAAACACTAAATAAAATTAAAAAAGCATTAATTAACCTTGTTAATCTTGTTAACCTTGTCAAACATAAAACCGAGATAAAATAAAAAATACGTTCTTATTAACTGTCTGCAAGCATAATATATATATATATATATATAATAAGCTGAGGTCTTCAATATATAAATAATAAATTATTATGAAAAAGAATATTTGTAAGAAAGAAATTTGTAAAAAGCGTAGTTAATTTTTGCCTAGGTTTCATAATACATAATTTCGAACTGTATCACTATTATAATTCGAATTTGTTATTAATGATTATCATTGAACTGATGATTGAAAGAAATCGAACGCGCAACGTTTTACATAGCGTAATTAGCATAACATTCGATGAATAGCAATCACTTGGACACAACACTAGGAGCAACGCAACCATATAGAATATCCTCTTATGTAAATCGCAATGCTGGTCGATTTCTCGCCATGGCTGGCGCGAAAAAAGAAGTGAAAGAGGCACCATAAGTATATCGAATGTCTTCTGAAGTAGACGACCCATTGTCGAATTATTAAATTTTTGCGTTGAGATTCGACCATTTAAGTGGATCTTAAAATCGTCTGTTTCACCGATTATTTTTCAAATAAGTATTTTTCTCTGCCTTTACATATAGATTTTTAAATCCTTCTACACAATCAAAGTATAAGTGATAATATAATCCAACCTGTCGACTCTATAACAAAAATGAAACAAAATTGGAAGATTATGGTTTTGTTATTATCGACTTCTGATGTCGAGTCGCAACAATATTCGCTTTAAATGTACACGTTTTATACTTTGTACGCAAATTGTGAAACAATCTTGGTTTGGATTAAGAATTACATGAAAAAACAATACTGTGTTTTTAGAATTAGACTTAGATACCTAATATAAAGAATTAGAAAAATTATGTATGCGTGCGATATTGATGTAATATGTAGTCTAGTAGATGTGTAGTCAATAACACATAAATTGTATGTATATAAGTCCTGAATCGCTAATATAGTCGGCTTTAGAATCTTCTTAAAATATGCAAAATGGTCTCTTCCTCTGCAAAATGTTTCCTAATAACAAGTATCTCATTAATTACCTATTTCTTTTCCTGTTTGAAATAAAAAGAGTATTTCACTATTGCTTTCAATTTCAGCAAATTTGGTAATTATTATAAAATTGACATAATCGTAATTGTAAATTGTAACTATCAGAAAAAGCTATTTTTTGCTAGAATTAATTTAATATTTAAATTTTTAATATTTAAATTTACTATTAAATATACGATCCTTGTATATATATTTAAATTTGTTTATATTTGTTATTTGTTATTATAATTTGTATGAGCACATACTTATTTATTGATCGAAAAGTAGATTAAATTTTATTTTTAAATAATGAATTCAGTTGCCTGGACTTTATATATAAAACCTGCACAATTACAGAACGATTATGTAAATCACTGAATACTAGAGACAATGAAATCTCTTTTTTTATGTATGTGTATATTTGCTTTTATATTTAATACATGCGGATTTGCATAGAACTTGAAAGTCAAGAAAATTATTCTAATAAAGTGCATGTACAATAAAAATTGTATATTGAAAATTTTAATAATTATTGTGAAATCACTTAATAGTAACAGAATTACTCAGCAGCACAACAAAGCTCTAACAAAGATAAGAAAGATTAAATTTAACCGTTTGCAAAAAAGAAAAGGTATATAACAAACAATTCGAAATGATTTCGGAAAATAGTTTTAAAATTGTTATTTTATAAAACTAATCATACAGAAAATATATAGATCTTTATTATGTAACATCTTGCATTCTCTTAGTTATATTGAGAATGATAAGCCACTTCCAATAATTATTGTAAAAATTTTATATACTATTATGCTATATTATATTTGATAACTGACTTTTTTATTTATATTTAATTTAACTATATTTATTTATATTTAGATAAGAATATATACATAATGTTATTTAGAGCAAAATTTCAGAATTTTTCAGAATATTTTTTTTAACTGCTGTACGCGATGATTTTTAATGAAGTTGTGAGCAATCAAAGTCAAAATGCTTTTTTTATTTAACTTGGGATGACACAATAACAAAAAAAATCTTAGGAACATAAAAAAATGGTTTGGTAAGGAAAATTTTAAGCGTTCATATCAAAATTTTTTAAAGCCCATAAAGTGACAAGAAAATTTCCCATTTTATCCAACTTTCAGTTTTTTATATGTAAAAATTATCAAATTTACAAAAATTCAAATAATATAATAATCCTTTGAAAGTAAAAATTTTAATCTTTTTTGAAATTTAAATTTAATTCATTTTTAACAAATATATTCTATAATTTTGAATTAAAAATTACTTTCTTTTCAACTCAATATTTGGATACTCAAACTGATTGCTAAAATGTCAAAACTTTTTGCAGCATTATTCATTATGTGCTTGAGTGACTTACTTAAAATAATTTTAATAGTCTATTTTAATAGTCTAATAAAATAATTTTCAGATATCCAAGATAAATTTATAGATATTGTATA
>NW_017259206.1:158403-161659 GCF_001594045.1 Atta colombica
CACGGAATGCAATGCGATTTTTTACGTCAGAAAAATTTTTTTTTGCAAAATTGCAGTTTCTAAAGAGAACAATTAAAAACGTATTGAATGACGCTGATGTTTTATTATGTTTTTAAAGATTTTGCGATAACTAAATGTCATTACTTAAGATACAACTTGATAAAAGAAAGTTTCTGATATCTGATAACTAATATCTGTAAAGCCTGAAAGTAGACGTGAATAGTGATCTAGCTTGCATAAGAAAGTCTTACTTGTAGAACAAATATGTATATGCAAATAGAAAACCTGCATTTCGAGTATATGATACTTTAGAACATTTAATTGTGATCCTTTCGATTCGTAGATATATTCTTAGAATAATAAATTAATATTCTTAAAACAATGTCCTGAATCTAATTAACTTATTCTTCCAATAGTTCAGATATATTAATTAGAAAATTTTTTAAATTGTTTTAGAATTCTTGAGCAATAAAATAAAAAAAGATTACCACACCACTTTATTTTTGAATTATATATTTTTTAAACGAAAGTTAAAAATAAAACTTAAGAAATGAAAATACAAATTAAAAAATATCTTCTATCATATAACGTACTATAACAGTTTTTATATAATTCTGTTTGCAATGATTAACTTTTTCGTGTGATAAAAAATAAGTGTCTGATAGTAATACAATATACAGTAATGCTATTTATAGTAATGCATTTCTATTTTTTCCTTTTTCCAGAAGTATCTGTACAAAATACCTACAAGTGATATGATATATATTATAAGAATTTCCAGAATTCTTTCACTTCGATGTAAAAATGTTGATTTGTATGCATACTTTATTATTGTTCCGCAAGACATAAAAATGTAACGTGATCGTTTTTTTAAGATTTTTTTCATAAATACAGAAATGCCTTCAACTCTGATAGGACTATTTAACACAATAACGTAACTGTATAAAGATTAAAGCTTATGATCTGTCATCGTATGAGAAAAATATGAAAGAGAAAATATAAATAAAACAGATGCAGGAAATTACAAACACGTAAAACGATCTGACTTATCGATTTAAACGATCTAATGTAAATATAATAAATCTTATAAATAACGTATTCACTGTTATTTAAACTGCGCACTTTGCAAAAGAAATTGAAAAGAATTTTATTTTCACATTTGTATAATTCGTTTTTAACCGATTTTATACATATATATAGAAATAAGCAAAATAACATTTATATATAAATATATACATTATAGGTTTCTACTTCTTTAGTCATCTAAATAGATCATATTTTTATTAATATAAATAAAATGTAATGTTTATAGAATTTCGGAGAAATAAGAAGATGTCTTTTTAAGAGACCTATATCAATATCGGCGATTTTTCTCTAATAAATAATTTCGTTAAAGAGTAATTTTTCGTTAAAGAGAATTTATAAGTAATGACAAACAATGAGATTAAATATAATATTGAGTTGAAAATTAAAATACATTCTAACGGATTAAAACGCGCATGTAAGATCTCCTACGATATCGCGTTGCTGCCTGTAATTATTATTTTGTGTTTCGCTGCCTTGCAATTTTACCATCCCATAATCTTCACATTAAGTTCTATTAGAGCGTACCGGAATCGCCTCAGGTGGTTGCCCGTTACGCAAAAAGTAACCGTTGTTGAATGACACACCAAATAAAGAGAGACTATACTCATTCCGGAAAAACGAGAAAGCTGGGAACTACGTGACAATGATTACGTATCTGCAAATTCCAGAGATATAAGTGAGAAAATTGAAATAAAAGATATCAAAACTCGTCGCCAGGTGTGACTCTGTACGAACACTATGAACGATTGTTATCGATATCGCGATGATGAGATACGGTTATTACAAACTTCCGCACTTCGCATTCGTGATTAAAATCGTGTTACCGTGAATGGTTCTTGAAAACGTTAAGTGTGCTTGCTAATTGCAAGCGTCAAAGTCAAAATGTATTTGTAAATTCGAAGAAATTACGAAATGAAAAAAGTTTCTCAACCATTCGGGTTAAATTGTTTATCTAAATGCTGGATAATGTGCACATTCTGTCCTAAGTTTTGTAAATATAATACCTACACATATAACTATCAAAGCGAATTCTGTTTGCCAATTCTATAATGTCTGCATTTAATATATTAAAAAAAAAAAATACTTACATTAAAAAAAAATACTTACATTTAGATGAGATAACGCAGGAAAAAAACGATGACGAGAAAAGAAAGTAGATACCAGACGTAAACGCCGTGAAAGAGAGAAATCAAATACAAAAACTATGACAAATAAGTGTAATGGTACGATTTAATAGCGAATACTTTAACTCCCGTGTTTATTCGAAGAGGAGAAATTGCATATTTTACAATCGATAAGAGATGCTGCAACAGCTTGAATTTTCGTTTAATACTTCTTTCTTGATTCATAAATTTTAGTCTTAAAAAATTCACGTTGAGGTTTCCGTTCAATCTCATCAGAGAAAAAAAGAAGAATCATTTAATCCATTTTTATTTGAAGCAAATCTTTTCGTTTAACGTTAAAGTTTGTAATTTGTAAAACATATTAGACTTGAATATAAATAGAATCATAATATGCATGATATGAAGGTAAATTAAAAAAATTTGTGTAATATTTACACAAAAGAATACAAAAAAACATATATTATTATATATTTATCTTATGAAGAATAGATGCAATAATAAACAAAATTAACAAAGTTTAAGTAAATTAAATATACTAGTTGTACGTTCAACAGCGTTATTTAAGGTTATTTTTACAAGATTTACAGTTTTCATGTTCTAGAATTTACCTGAACTATTAGAAAGTAAGATCTAATTATGTTTGTTAAAGGGTTATGATGAGACTTACGCTGGCATGAAGTGTTTCAATCGCGTTGTACCCTCGCGGAAATAGAGAAGTCGACTAGAGAACGAGTCAATCGAGGAAACGTTATAAACTAAGATACGATTAGAAAAAAACGTATGTCGCGGATTCACTGCGAAATAAATACTCGTGTGAACGTGTCTTGCATATCGATCAACAATGTTAATCTTCCACTAACCTTATTGAACAGCGAGAGATAATCGACAAAAGGAATTGCTGAAGGATCGCAGCGATGACAGCGAACAGGTAGATAGGTAGTCAGTCAAGACGAGCGAATGCACACTGGCAGATACTCAGGCAAATAGGCAGGCAATCATTCAGGTGGACATGAATATCGGTAGGTATGTATATATATATATATATA
>NW_017259206.1:161759-178760 GCF_001594045.1 Atta colombica
AATAACTTTCTCCTCGCGCGCGTGGATCTTAATCGATCCTCTTTTCTGCCTCGACAACTTTTCGCGAGTAAAACAGCTCGCATTTTGTCACTCTGGTTGAGCTGACACGGTCCCACTTTTGCCACCTCCACTTTCGTACCCCTTCTTCAATAGTACCATATCCTCCTCCGCATCGATCTGCGTTTGGTACGAAGTAAAAGATGAAATCAAAGATGAGCATTCTTCGATTTATTTTTCGCGAACACAGCCTCCTTAGGGATAAACGATGCTCTCATTGAGAAAAATGTCTGCTTGAAAATGTCTGGATAAATCATAAGATTCTAATTATATCAATCAGAATTCTGGTTATCTCAACTAGTATTAGAATTCTAATAGATTTAACAAAAAAATTCTACTATATATTTTGTTTATTTTTAATTAGAAGCTTGCAAATATTTGTCTCAGTGCTACTCTGTGAAAAACACGGGGAGTTGCACAGACAAGGTCGAATGTTATATGCTCTTGCATAGGAATTTGAGTCTACATTGAAATAAACAATATTCTTGTCTCTAAAAAAAAATATGCATATATGAATAATAAACTATCTGTAAAAGTTAAATTATTCAATAAGTATCAGACATAATTTGTTCTTCGAAATTAGTTTTACCGTAATGTTTCTCTTGCGGAGACAAATTGCGGTGATATTTTTAATATCGACTACCTTATTCGTCGTTATTTAAATTCAAATTTAAATCCAAATTTAAATTATTTGTTATATATTAATTTTATAATTTATATAATCAATTAAATTTTATTTAGAATTTAAAATTAAAATAACGATGAATTAATCCATATTATCATTAGGAATGCATTTTCTTAATCATTTCTAATAATAATATATACTCTTCGAGTCATTATCCTAAAATTGACGATTGAAAAAACAATTTAATATTATACAAAGCGCATTTAATATTATACAAAGTTATTATAAGCAAGTTTCAGATTTTAAAACAAGTTTTTCATTGAAATTTATAACTTTATTATAGAAGCTTCTACTATTTCGATTCTATTTATATCATTTAATTTATACAGGAAGATTTTATACAGCTGATTAGTTTGAATATTAAATATTTATCTTCGGAGAACAAGGGATTTAAATACTTTTATGAAAAGATAGAATTGATAGAGTATTCCCAGGATTAATGATCACAATGTAAATAAAATTTTTGAATTCTTCGACTAATTGTGAGAAGGAACCACAGTTGCGTTACCGGTATTGCTGTACCAGTTTTATGAACATATCGACCTATTAACAACGGTTATCCGGACAAGCCTTTGTGGAGGGGATTGGATCCGTTCACGAGTCACTGTAAGAACATCTTTATGCACTGAAGAGGTCTCAACCAGAACTAGGTGACCTAACTGCAATTCTGAATCATCTGAGCCACATACCGTTTCTTGAGAAGATATTGAAAGGACGCAGCAAAGTAAAAAATATATACTTCACTTGATATTTAATGTTACTCAATATAATGCTAATTTGATTAGTATTTTACATACAATTCACGTGTCAACGCGTGTCTTGAGTCATCAATAATTTTTATTGCTTTCTTTTTTTACTGCGTTATGTCATTTCGTTATCTTTTGTATCGCGTATTATGCTTATTCTAAAGAATGGAATTATATAAATTGTTTCATAAATAAATTGTTAATTTTTTTCGCAATAAGAAGTAATTATTTACAGATTTTAATATGTCACTCAGCTTAATCGTTCGAATTAAGATCGTTCGAAAGTACGAAAAAGCATCAAACCGCTAATCAATTTAACTCGTGATGTTACTGCGGTAATTTAATAGAGTTAGCGTTTCAAGACCAAAAAACTTTTTCGGCGCGTTTCAAAGGACTATATATGTATGTAGTATATAAATTCATACAAGCATTTAAGATCCAGCTAGACCGTTTAAAGCACTGATTTTTATAGTTTGTGTTATCATATGTATGATTCTATAATATATTGTAAATTTTTTAATATCTTTCTTGTAATATCAAGAATCAGTGTGTCTGTGATTTAATGTTAAAGTGATTCTTTATTTAGTAGAATACCAAAAATTTGGAGTGCCTCATCAAGACCCATCCAAAATTACAAATATCTACTATAATTTGGATTAAAAATTTGGATTACGTGTATATCTTAATGAAATAGTATGGAACATACGATAGTAAATTAAAAGAGCTGCATCTTCACCAATTAAAAACAAGGTGACATTATGTTTATTTTTCAAAGTTAAATTTGTATACAAGTTTATGTGATGTAAATATTTTTCCAGAATGGCCTATTACTTTTTTGTGGCCATTATAATTGTAATTTTTTAATTATAACTGTAATTTTAATTATAATCTTGTTTTTTTAGAGAAATAATGGAAATATTTAATGGTATTATAGAAGTCTGTGATAATATTTATGTGCAATTAGTTAAAGAAACATTTCTGATTCTTACCTGTCACTAAGTTACACATTAAAAATTACACTTTCAACATTTTTTTCTGTAATAAATGATTTTTTTCTCTTATTTCATCACGTTAATTTATCCTAAAATTTTGCACATGTCAAGTTCGGTGCAGTTTTATTATATAAAAAAATTAAATATTTCTACAGCAACTTGATTTATTAAAGAACGATCTTAGGGTGATTCTTCAAATTCTACGATAAGTTAACGATGAAATAAGAGAGAGAAAAAAATATTAAAAGTGCAATCTTTCACGTATAACTTAGTGACAGATAAGGATCGCAAACGCTTTTTTGACTAATTGCACACAAATCTTATCACAGATTTTTCTCAAAAACGAGAAAGATTATAATAGTTTAAAAAATTACGATTTATCACAAAAAGAGTAATAAATCACGGCTATTCTAGAAAGATACTCATATGCATAAACATGCATATAGAATTAACCTCTCAAAAAAGCAAACATAATTTCATCTTGTTTTCGTTCGATAAAAATGCAGCTCTTGATTTTTTATCATTATGTTCCATATTATTTCATTAAGATATACACGTAGTTTTAATGCTTTATCTAAATTATGAAGATATTTGTAATTTTGGATCCTGTACTCCAAATTTTCAACGCTTTGCTAAAGAACCAATTTAAAGTTGAAACTTCGCATTATCGATAATTGTTTATTTTATAATATAATTATCAATTTTTTTTTAAAACAAACATGATACAAATGAAGTAGTGCTATGAACTTTCGTTCCAACCTATAAAGTCATATGGCCAAGATGTCATATGGTCATTTCAATAGTTGAAATTTTAAGATTATCTGAAGTTGGATTTTAATCAATCTTAAATATAAAATCGAATCTGACGAATCTGTCCTATTGTAATATTAAGTTGGGAAAATATATGTATGTAAGGAGGAAGGAAGGAGATCTCGGAATTCATATTAAAATTTTTTTTGTCATATTACTTACAAAGCCATTCAAATATCATGTATCTTTGCATGATTATAATCCAGTAAACAAGAATGAATTAAAATGAACTGAAATTTTATCTATCCGAATGCGTATTTTAAATAACAAAAACTTTTTTAAATTCAACTAAATTGGAGATTGAATTGGATTTAATTAGATATAATTGGATAAAGAATTGCATTTCCTATTTAAAATTTTGAATTGAGAAGTATTTGCGAGACACAGAAAAGCTGATATTTTATTTTTATTTTAATTGAAAATATATGTAGAAATGTGCTTCATTCAATTCGTATAAATGAATATAAACATGCATTCAGATTGAAAAGGATTTATTTTAATGTTTGTGAATGCATGTTTCTGAAATTTTTAATTCATTCTTGTTACTGAATAATAAAAGTATTTACTTATATTGAAATAAGGCATAAAATAAAGCACAGCAAAAAAATCTTTATGTATAATTTATGTATTGCGCGAACAATCACAGTAATATTTCATAAAGCGATCCATTAATTTACAATTAAATATGCAGAGTAGCGAATTTATATCATTTACATAGTAATATCATTTACATTTTTAAAAATTAACCTATAATTTTAGTGTGTCCTCTATTAAAAGTCAATTATAATTATTGTAATTCAATTTGTGATAATATTTTTATTATGAAGGCGTAAATCGGTACATATATCTAGTTCATTTTAAATGTGTACTTTTTTCAGTTCCATATTAATTTCGCAAATAAGAAGGTAAAATGCAGATTGTCGATACTGGTTTCCGTTATTACTTAATAGAAATTTTTAATACACTTTGTGAGTTAAATGTCTCGTTTATATTTTTGAACATGCATTTTACATTTAATTATCATGATTACACTGTAAGTATTGAAATTGAGGATAAGACATAATAAAGATTTATAGTATGCAGCGATACGCAATCCTTTTTAAATTGATTTTCAGAATATAAAGGTAAAATTTTAGGAGCCGTATAATTTAGATGTAAATATATACACTACGTACCTTTTATAAATTCGGGAACGTTTACGACTTTTTGCATTTTACAAAAACTTAATAGTATCTCGGGGATAAGAAATCATAGAGAAGTTTTTAAAAATGCATTTTAAGAGAAAAAATAGAACTTCAACTTAACATATGAATTTTGTTTCTATGATATTTTGTTCCTGTGTATAAAATTGAAAATTGATTTTTTACAATATTGTTGTATTCTTTGAAGCGCTCTGATGGAACATCATCAGACAAAATTTAATAGACAAGCATTCTAAGTTTTAAAATGCTTCTTGAAAAAAAAGCTACGATAATTTCTCACAAAGTTCGAATTTTTTATTGTATAAAATTTTATTGTGTTAAAATTTACTTTTTCTGTAATGTTTTTTAATTTTGAAACAAAAAAATTTACAAAAAAAAGACAGAAAGAAAAAATATTTGTTATAATAATGTACTTGATCCATACAATTTTTTTACAAAATAGCATGCTTTTTCAAAATCAGGTTTTCTATTTTTTCATTTAAATCATTATATAACATTAGAATATTGTTTCACATTAGAATTAGATATTTAATATAATATTGAAAATTATACTAATATTAATTTTTTCCTGCTGTTCTTATTGCACATATGTATTCTGTTTTGATCATTTTTCAATAATCAATTTTATATTTGTTAATTAACTTAATTGTTTTTTAATAATAGAATGTTACACAGAGTCACACATTTTGTGCGTTTGTGTTATTTTCATTATTTTTCATGAAAAATCTTCCGCACTCTGTATTTCCTTAAACTTTGGGATTTCCGACGAAATATTTTATGTTTCCATCTTTGATGATGATAAACATTTGCCAAGTTTGATTAAAATCCGAGTGGGTCAAAAATTAAATAATGTTTCCTTGTGAGATTACAAACATATATAAATTTACATGAAATTATTTAAAGCACTCAAGATCCAGCTTTGGTATAAATATTGCTTCTTATTTATTATTTGTTCATATTATATAATAAATAAATCTTAATAAATCTTAATAAATCGTTTTTTAAAACTTATGAAGTTTACTTTAAAATGCTTGTCTGTTAAATTTTGCCCGATGATATTTCATTCACGTGTAGAACGCTCCAAAGAATAACAAAAATATTGAACAAAACAATCAATTTTAAATTTGTACATTTCAAGGACAAAATATTATAAAGATAAACGTTAAGTTGAAGCTCTATTTTTTTTTATTTAAATGCATTTTGAAAAACTCCTCTACGATTTCTTTATCGAGATAAGTTTTTATGAAATCCAAGAAAATCGGAAGCGTTCCCGAATAAACAATAATATACATATGTATATATGTATACAATAAATAGATTTTATTTAATTTATGTAAATTATTATATTACTTACATAATTTATCGTATATATTATTATATATGTATACATAATAAAGATAAAATTTTTATGTCTAATATCAGTAAGGAAATTATAGATGTGTGTTTATTAGAAGCGTATGAGATTCTGAAAATATCGGAAACCGATAATATTCGTCCCGATAATCGGGATGAATCGGATCGAGTCGGATCAGATCTCGAAAATTTCGAGATTTTCGAAAATATTCGGGATTCTCAACAAAATCGAGATTCTCGAAAATGTCCGGGATTCCCAAGAGAAGTTGAGATTCTCGATAAAGAATCGAGATTCCTGAAAGAATTTATATTCCAAAAAACTTCGACAACCCGATTACTATTTTCGAAAAGGCATGAAAAATCGAAAATTCGAAAGAGTTTATTGAAATGAGTCTCAAGACGGTAATCGAATTTGAAGAAAAATGATAGACTCATTGAATCCATCGGGAATCTCGATTCTTTCGAGGAATCCCGAACATTCTCGAAAATCCCGAAAGCTTCAGGAACCCGTGCGCGCGCGCGCACGCGTAAAAAATTATAAATACATAGACTTATAATTACATGTATTTATAATTACTTTACTGATATTAGATATGATAACAAATTTTTATTTGTTTACTTATTATGTATACATACATAATTTTATATTTTTGGCTGTGAGCCGACAAGCGTGCCGTAAAAATTAATTGACGGGTCATAGGTTGCGTATCATTGCATTAAAGTTTCGACAACATTAGTCTTTTCCTGTCTTATTTTATTTTTTCAGTGATGGCAGAATAAATGCGTTATTATAATAATTGTGCATAAAGATTAAACGGATACCACTCAATCAATTATAGCTGCGTTCAGCAAAAAAGTATTTCAGTAATTTTTTAATATGATTGATGCTGGTTTTTAATTTTTCGGATTTGACACTGAAGTATAAAAAAAATTATATAATGAAGAATTATTGATCTTTTACTGAGCTGCCTTGTTCACTGAATGCAGTTAATGTATCGCACAAGATATGTTGTAGTAGCCATTTTATCGGAATACAAACCACTTAATTATTTTGCTTCTTTTTTTATACTTATCAAGACATAATCAGGTCCCATTTTTATATACACATACATACTAGTAGAAAGGCAACAACACAAGTAACAAATGGATAAATTCTAGAGAAATCGCGAGTTACATGGAAGAACGCAGAGTTGATGTATTTTTCGAATGTAGATTAATATCGCAATGCTTATCGCAGGTCATTCTGTAAGGCACGTTTTACCCTTCTCATTAAATAATATGTGTCTTTTGTTAAACGATATCTTGCTTAGCACGATATGGATAATAAAGATCGTGAGATAAAGAGAGATCAGTATTAAGGAAGAACTGATATCATCTATTGTTTTTCATCAATGGAATTTCTGAAAATTCCAGAGAAATTTCAGAAGGCAAATTTTAAGGAGAAATAATTTAGGAAAAATATTTAATTACAAGAAAATGTATAAAAATACTATAATGTATATTAAATAAAAAACATTAAATTCTGATCGAATTCATTGTGAACTAAATGCTTTTATGAATTGAATTCTTATAATTCTGGAATAGTTCACGATCAATAACATTATAATTCTTAAGAAATATTCATACAAAAGATGAAATAATTTATATCACTAAACAAACTTGTTAGTACTGTCATAATTTCACCCATTATTTTAAAAAAATTTTTATGACAAAAATAAATATACAAAAGTAAATATAATAATATGGTTCGTATTATGTAAAATCTAATATGTAAAAATAAAGCCAACAACGAGAAAAATGTAGAGTAAAATTAAAATAATAATTTAGTAATTATGATAACTAAATTTACTGACAATGGTGATAAAAATATTAAACGTTTCGGTTACCCAGAGTTAAATTTTTTCAGCAGTAACAGTTTTCATAAAAAATAACATAATGAAAATACAAAAGCGAAAAATTAATTAAATGATTAAATGTTACCAAACATCTAATTAAATCAAATAAATAAAAGCTTGACACAAGATCAATATCAAGAAATGCATAATAATCAATGTAACATTATTTATATAAATTAAAGTAATTAACATATGTTGTCAATAAGTAAAAGTGAAGATGTATAATATAAATATTGTCAATGCAAAACTAAATTAAAAAATTAATGCATTGACAATATTTATATACATTTATACATCTTTACTTTTACTTGTCGACCTCATACTACCTATATTATATAATAACTGATTTAATTTATATGCTTGCATCGATTATTATGCGATTTTAATATTGATGAGTCTTATGTCGAAGTTTTAATTATTTGACTTAATGAGAATTATACATTTAATATAATTTGTTATTTAAATTGTTTCAATTTATTATATTTCGTTTTCGTATTTTCACTATGCTTATATCGTTTATGAAAACTATTACTGCACATATAGTCGAAATAACGTACAATATAATATTTTTACTACTGTCATTAGTAAATTTGATTATCTTTGATTAGATGTTGTACAGACGTTGTGTCAAATAATTAATAAATTATTTGACACAACGTCTGTACAACATCTTGAATTTGCTCGTTGTAATCTTATCTCTATATAAATTTCCATAATATTTTTAAGAATAATAATAATGCAATCTTCTTACGGACTCTCCCAAATTCAACAACAAAAAATCCAAAAAAATCAGGATAAAAAGAATCAGCGTGGTAGTTAATACGCAATCTTAAATTTTTATTCCAAAAAATAGAATCTTTATTTCATAGTTCTTTATTCCAAAAAAATAGTACGTTTCAGTTCATTTTGGAACCATCCTCAGCAATACAATTTCAAAATATCAATCCAAAGAAATTTTTTCTTAGACATGAAGAAATTGATATTTTGAAATCGTACTGAGGATAATTGCAAAGTGAACTGAAACGTACTACTATTTTTTGGAATTAAGATTCTATTTTCTGAAATAAAGATTTAAGATTAACCACGCTGACTCTCATTCGCCCTGATTTTTTTTGAATTTTCAAGAATTTTTTATATTTTAAATTTATGAAAATTTTTGAAAAAATATCTTGAACTTTTTTCGATTTTATTAATTCCGATTTAAACTTTATTCGGAAATTACAGAATAAGAAATTTTAGAAATTTTAAAATATTTCGGAAAGAACTCAGAAATAAAGAATTTAAAAAAAAAGTGTAGATTTCTTAGTACTTCTGAAAAGTGTTCCAATTTATATTAAAAAATTTGATAAATTTTCTAAAAAGTGTAATTAAATTATATTAATAATTACAGAATTTATACGAATTTATACAGAAATTATATAAATCCAGATATTATATCTTCTGTTTGCGTAGAATAAGATTTTTGAAAATTTAAGATAATATTTTTACAAAAATTTTTAACGGTAAAGAGAGTTTACGGTTAGAATATAATAAAAAAATACATAAAATAATTTTAATTGTTCCAATGTAAATGAAATTAAATCCTCGATTAAATCAAAACAATAAGGATCGATTGTTCCATCTTCGGATAAATTGTGTGATAATTTACCTACTGGATAATCAAAAGAATAAAAGAGTAAGAACATAAGAGAGTAAGAGAGTATAATACAGTGAGCTAAAGTTTACCGAGAGATGGAACAACATCCTATATGTTTTATTAAAAACAAAACATAATTTTAAAAATTATTACTGCGTATACGATTACATATAATTATACATGTATATAAGGTTCATATGATGAATGTTGATATGAACTTCTTGATAAGTCCCATAAATTTTCAGAATGGGTCTCATTTATATTGAGCGGAAAAGAATAATTGGAATACCAATCACGATGGAAGATATTTTCCAGCTGTTGCCTTATGTTGCCGTTATTTTGATGTCCAACGCTTTCAAATACGGTACCAATACCTAAGATAAATATTTACTATAAAATGTAATTTTGTAAGAAAGATACTTACGATATATTTTTGATATATTTTTCATATAATTCATTTACAAGCATAACAAGTAAGTTTTATTATTAATCTAATTCTATTCTAATTTATTGTATTTTATTTTCGTGAAAAACGGCGTTTGAATGACTTACCAGCTGTGTCAATAAAATAATCACCCGACCAATTACTTGTTCCGACATATGCTGCTACATCAGTGACCATGTATTTATTGTGATTTACTCTCGCGTAGGGTATTTTATTCAAGTGTGGATCGGTGGGTACAATAAACCTTCTCTATTCGATAATTCAACGTCAACAGAAAAATACGTACACTCATAAGTATTCTAAAAAGGGAATACTCTACTCACCACTTCGATTTTGACGTTCGGGTAACTATATGTCAAGTCTTGCAGTGATTTAAGAAAATACGATTCGGACGGTCTCGAGTATTTCCACCAAGAAATCAAAAGACGCACTTCTACTTTACGCTCGATCGCCGCCGCTCTTAAAGCATTATCTATTATAGGCCAATATCTGCAAATATAGATATGAAACGAAAACATAGATATAATAAAATTCTTAAATTATTAGCAGAAGAAAGAAAATAAAAGAAAAATGCAATATTATAAACGCATAAAATATAATATTTATATAATAGTTAATATTTTTATATCTATTTAATATTAATATTTATTTATAGGATTATAAAATGTTTATAAAAATAACGCATTATCACATAACTGTTACTTCTTTTTAAAATTCGCGATGTTATTGTTATTCACTGCTAATTTGCACCATAACAAAAACAGTTACATTCACATCATAATAGATTCACAATAGTCACAGATAAATTATTCACTGTGAGATTCTTAAAAGGTCACAATGACCGGTATTTATAATCGATTCTTATATTTATTTTAAGATTGTCTTAAGATATCATGAATCAATTAGAAAGTCGCATTAGCATCTTAAAACATTAAAAAAATAAAAGCGGATTATGAATACCGGCCATGTGACATTACATTGTTATCTTAATCTGTGTATGTCATAGCAGTGTCACAGTGAAGTGCAATTTTTTCACAGCTTCATAATAATGTTAATAGCGATCATACCTGTGACAAAGCGGATATTCACACATCACAATGACTTTATTGTATTGATATTACTGCGATTATTTTTGTTATGGGGTTATATTTTAAAAGTAACGCGTTATCATTACCATTACTTAGAAAGTAAAGAATAATTAGTTACTCTTTTGTAAAAATTGCTAAAAATTAGGTTTCAAAGTTATAATTCATTATATTTAATTAAATGTTAAAATATTAAATAACAATAAAAATATTAAATCGTAAAGGCTGATCTCTATGCAAGATATCTCAAAATTTGTAAGTCGAAATACGAACAGCAAACAAAGAAAAAGATAAGTTTAAAAAGTATTTGCCATTTTTCGTTTTGAATAATAGTCTTTGAAATGCAATTAGGTTTAAAATTAATTAATTATAGATTACCATCCATTAAATGGTTGTCTGTCCGTGAATTACGTATTGATAGTTAATAATCGCGCGTGGCCATTCAGGATCAAAATTAACACGATCTATTTCATTGTATTTTAAATATAATTATCTTTATACATACTTTATTTGTGGAGTATATATTGTTAACGGGAAATAATCCATCACAGAGATATAAATGAACTTTTCCGCTTTAGCAATACAGTGCACAATCGCGTCTAGGTCGCTACTTCTACCTTTTGGTGAAAATGGTGGAGGTGAACTCTGTAACATAATATTAACATAATCTAAAAATACAAGGTATAACATTGCGCATAAAAACCAATATAGCATGCAGGCTTAGCATTTGTATCAATTTCTGGTTAGTCAAAGATATGAAGAATAGCCATTATAGACAAGTACGTATCCATGGAAATGTTATATATGGCATTTTTATAGCATGAATATATATATATATATATATATATATATATATATGTTTTCAACAATCTAGAAAAAATAATTGCACAACATATTTATTAAGATGATGATACTAACCGCGATAAACAGTTTGTATTTATTATCCATATATGTAAAATTCATAGGATTATCAATATTTATCTTTGTGCTAAAGGAATCTGGCCATGTGGAAGGCACTTTACCATCTTCGCTTAATTTCCAATATACCTATGAAATAAAAAAAATCAACAATAATTTTTCAATTCAAAGATAGAAAACATAGTTATTTTACAGCTTACATCGAATATTTTGGCATAATCATTCGCTAAACAGGAACAATTTAGGGCTATCAAACCGAGTTCTTTTACTTGCGAAAGGGATCTCCAATCCATATTCGCTGAACCAACATATACATGAGTACGATCGATAAGCCATAATTTCGTGTGAAGTACACCGCCACCCAACAATCCAGCGAAATTTAAGTTTTTCACCTGAGTTCAAATAAAATTTATTACGTTACCTTTAAAATTACATTATACAAAAAACGATAAAAATCATGTCGCGTCATGATTAAATTTTAATAAAAAGAAAAAATTATTAGTTAAAAAATTATCAATAATAAGAATAAAAAAATTAAACAAAAGAAATCCTATATCCGATTAAAGCAGATCATAATGCTTAAATATTTCTGTGCGAATTTGTATATACATATCTAATTTTGCATATCGCACGCTAAAATCTTTCTCGGCTTTGAAAATGCAATTATGGACAAAACTGGAATAATAACATTATTTATTAGAATGAGTAATAAGTGTGTAATAATTTTTGATGCTAGTAGCAACTTTATAAGAATATATTAATAATTTAGATGTAAACAAGAGAAATTATTAAATTGCTACTCTGATTCTGCAAGTAATTCTACTCACGACATTACAAGACTGAAAAAGATTTCGGCATGCGGTTTGTAGAATCAGATATGCATAAATTCAAACAAAAATACTTAAAAGATTAAATATTTAAGATTTCAAATAAAAATGTTTATACTAAGATACTACTCCGCTTTGATTAAATATAAGATAGATATTGAAAATAATGGATTCACCTCCGATGACATATATTGTCAAGATCATAACCTTGAATGATCTCGGAAGGTTTTAGCTCGCGCTTGTTATTCGTTAAAAAGTTATTAATAAAATAAGTTTTATAAATAGAACACAAAATTTACCCTATCCTCCATCCAGGAATTAATGATTTTCCACGCGAAGCGACTTCCATCCCACTTTTCTTCCTATCTAAGGGCGTGCCACTTTTCACACGAACCGAGGTCTATCTTATCAGATAAGGGTTATCACACGTGTTTTTCTCCTTTTTGCTTCTGAAGTGAAACAAGATCAACAATTGTTCTATTTCAAATAGTTTTGTGTAAAAGGAATACATGTGGACTCCGCCCCTACACCCCCACTAAATCTAATTCTAATCTAACCCTCATCTGATTGTAAGGTGGACTTTAGTTCGCGCGGAAAGTCATTATTCCTATAAGAGGTGGAGTAAATTTTGTGTTCTAATTATAAAACTTATTTTGTTAATAACTTTTTAACGAGTGCAGGCTAAAACTTTCTGAGGATTACTCTGAGTCATGATAATAACAATATATCAAGGTAGAAGTCATTGAAAGTGGGTCCGTTGTTTTCATTATTTATCGTATAAACACATTTATTTTAAAATTCATGTGGAAATTTAGTGATAAACTGTGTTTATTATAATGTTTATTATAATATTATGATATAATATTATATAATATTACCTGTGCGTTAGCCTTTTTGGCCAAAATTTGCGTATCGATATTTGGAGACAAGCGAGAAGGAAGATTCTGTGCAATTTTTAGCATGATATGTCTATCTCTTCCGGCTTCTAACAGTGACTGGAACACCTGTTCTCCCTAACGAGACACTTTGTTTAATAGATGATGTCAGTGGATTGAATATGTTTTATGATACTGCAACTTTACTATTTACCATCTTAGCACTGTCGTCAGGAAACACATCTTCCCTTCTCATTGTCCAATAAAGCGACGCAATTTCAATCGTGTCCTGCGCCATTTCGATGAGATTCATCCAAGAATCATAGGTTGATTCGTGCTGCACCGTGTTATTGCTATAATTCAAACCTACAGGTATACTTTCTACCAGGGATAAACTGCAATGATCCATGCACATTGATTCCGAATCCAATACGGTGGCATTTAGCGAATACTTATCCGCCGCATGGTCCAATAATGGCAAAAGTACGACCAAAACGATCAAAATCAATATGATCGTTATCGGAATGCAACTGGGTCTGCACCAACCCTGCGCACCCCACCTTTGATGAGAAATATGAGCGTTTACTATTACTATAATTTAATCATAATAGAAACATAATATTTTTGCACAAAATGCATTGCATTAAAAATCTTTAAATCTTAAGTAGCTTCTTTAATGCATAATCGACTTTAATTTGTAGGAATAGTAAGCTTTCTCTATATGAAATAATAATTTATTCGTTAACCAAGGATATAGCTGTTCGAAGAGTGGAGAATTTTTATTAAGTTATGTTTACGTACGTTACGTACGTATGTTTTCACATAATTAATGAAACAATGAAAAACGTATATATTAACTTCTAAAAAAATTATTGTCATCTATTTTATATATTATATTTTATATATATATTTTTCCTTCTATAATGTCTAATTTTTTAAATTAAAATATTTGTACTTTGCATTCGTGAGAGGATCGTCCACGTCAGTCCGCAACATAAACCCGGTCTGGTCCCATAACTCTAAGTCGTCGTCACCTCCCGGAGAATTCACGTCCAGCCGTGCGTTTTCGGATACAGTCTGCAACAGAATGTATCACGTGCGTTATTTATATAATCACATGTTGCATATTGTACAATGCTGTTGTACAATATTATTGGTGATTAGTACTATTGTTGATTATACTTACAATTAGTAAAAATTTGCTCGGGAGATTTAATATAAAAAGGAAAAATGCTTCAATAGTTCTTACTATCATTTTTGTACTATCATTAAATCATCTTTGATTAAAAACGACTACATTGGATTTATCGTATTAATATGATAACGAAGTGTGCAGACATTTTGTCAAAATAACAAAAAAGGTGAAAAGACGGATTTTGATGATGATCGCAATGATCATAAGAATGGAGTCATAAATCCTACAATCATAATTTGTCCAAATAAATCGAAGATTTATACAAAAATTTGCGAGAAAGCTTACAGCGCTTCACTCTCATTAGCCCTGTAAGCGTTGCGCAAATTTTTATGTGTAAATCTTCGATTTATTTGGACAAACCTTCACACGCAATGGCGTGAATAAATTTTAAATGTACGACTGAGCGCAACAATATGAGGACCTACCGACAATTTGTGCTTGAGTCGCGGTGCTCTGTTCTTACGATGCGGCAACAACACTACCACATCCTGATCCTTATTTCGAGGCTCCGCATATTTCGGATACGCTTTGGCAACTGTCGCTCCTTTTGTCGACGACGACGATGTCGTTGGAACGGTGGTGCCGCCGCCGGCCGTAGAATATTTCGAATATGCGATATTATTCACATTATTGCTACCTCCATAAGAAACGTTGTGCGTATTGTTCACCTTGACGGAAAGAAAATGATTTATTTTTATTTCTTATAACATAGATCATGTTTCCGATTAATTATTCAGACAGCAAAGAAAAAATTGAAAGCGATCTAATCGTATTATGCGCAAATGTGGTTTTTACTGAACAAAATTACATTTGCGCACAATGCGATTCATGGTAGATTCTTCCACCATGATGTCATTGATCAATTGATGAATTTAAAAAACTCGGTCTATGTGTAATGTAAAAAAAGTATATAAAAATTATATAAATATGTATAAAAATTATTCAGTTTATAATAGAAATATATAAAATTGTGCGTTTTTACAAAAATTAGTATTTTTATTTGTAGTTGTATAAGTTTTTATATTTTTACAATTGTAATAACAATATCATATTATTATATTTTATAGTTTTTATATGTAAATATTACAAACAATTTACAAATTTTTGTAATATCCAACACAATGGTAATATCATACATATTGTATTTGAATTTTTATGTTAGTACATATTGATATGAATATAGCTTAAGAAAAATTGTATGTACTTTATTGGCAACTTATTATCTTAGTAGCACAATTTTTTGGCGCAATATTGACCTGATATGTCCTTAATGTATACCAATGTTTCGCCAATAAATTGTGTTACTCGGAAACGTAAATATTAAACTATAAACTTTGATTATATTTTACTTTTGCATATTGTTTAATTATTGTAAAGTAGAATAATTTTATTTTTTGTTATAAGTTGCTTAAACTGTACTTACGTGTGTAAATGTACACTTTTAATAGTCAGTCTTAAAATTATCTGCTATAATTGTTGTATTTTTGTGTGAATTTTTTTTACTGTATATCTATTTTTATGAAGCGAAATCTTATTCTTCAGTTAATTTCAGCTGTATTTACGTCAGTTTCATTTAAATTTAAGATTTAACAAAAACTTTTGCACAAGTCTTTAAAATCAAATGTTAAGAAATCAAGAGATCAGTTAAAGTTTTTGCAGATAATTCAATTTCGAATTCGTAATGTTGCAAGATACGTCCTGATGATTTTTGTCGCATCATGCGAGTATAATTAATTAAATTCTTAGTAGTATCTATTAGAAAAACGTGAAAAGAAGTATTTCTTCTGAAGGACAAAGTACAAATGTAAAAGGAGAAATTTCTTTTGAAAAACAAAGTATGCGTAAATAATGATATATATCGTCAGAATAGATTGAAATTACAATGCACACTATATCTGCTTATTGATTCAAACGTCACTATTACATACGTAATATTTGGTGATTCATGAATAATATGAATCAAACATGAAAAAGTCATGCGTGTCATGCGATTTTGCTGATTTTGCTGAAATATAAATGCATGTATAGTTGTAAATTATATTTTACTCTTTTTTTTTGTATCTTTTACACAATACTGTATAATTTATTGTCACGAATAAAATAACAAAGCGCATTCAGTTTTACTAATAAAGTGTCAAACTCTAATTTTCTTGATAATATCTACAATAATATGAGGTTCCAATATTCTTTTTATCTTCAATGTTTGTTTTGTTATTGTTTTCTACGATTTTAATAAGATATTAAATAATATCTTGAGATAAATAAATAGTAAAATAAGCG
>NW_017259206.1:178860-181227 GCF_001594045.1 Atta colombica
CTTGTAATATTTTAAATATAATAGATATTTAAATATTGTCTTCTGTTCAATCTCATTTTAAAATATTTAGAATGTGCAATATTAGCTGTAAAGTATCAGCCAAATAAGCTAATATCAAGTAAGTTGATATCAATTAAATAATTTTCGGAAATATAAAACAATGAATTAATTTGAAACTGCAAAAAATAAAACAAATAATTAATTGGCTTATAATGACTTATGCAGTGCGATGGCCATATTTTGCTGCAGCTTTTATTAGATAAATAACTTCTAAACGAGTAAGAAGATCCAAGTAAAGTCTTTTGCACAAATACTAAAGATTTATTAATAGGTATACATATATATATAGATTTGAGAATTGGATTTAATTTATAATGCTATATCCTCGTAAATTAAATTTGCAAATAAGTATTGTAAAACGTGATTGTATACAAAAGAATCAAAAGCAAACAAAATCTTAAATAACTTTTAAAAGAATTGTGCTCAAATTTTACTTACACGCGCGGATACTCAGACGTAATAATAGATCAATTAACGTATGAAATTTATATAAATTTGTTTCATGTTTTGAGGTTTGACACATATTATACATCCTTAAATTATCTTAAATTTCGTAATTTCGGTCGATTAATATCTTATGAAATACTTGACAATCACAAAGTTTCGACGCAGAGATCGACTCACTTGCACGAGGATGTGACAGGCTTGCGATGCGATTTGAAAGAGGCCGTCCTGCAAGTTATGACCGGTGTGCTCGGAACCCCTGCCGCCCCCGCCGCCACCCATTTTCCGTCCGAAAAACGACATTTCGATTACGCCCGACGCACATCCGCAATTCTTCTAATGCGTCAAGGTCGTGGCGAACGACTCGTCGTCGATCGAACTCGCGTGCACGCGGAGACCGGCGTCGCCTACGGCGTCGCTTCCGTTGTCCGACTTTTGCACCATGTTCGACATCCACATCAATATCTGTCGGCAGACAAGACAAGAAAAATGTCATCCGTGCCTATGTCTGTGCTGGTGCACGTGTATGCGTTGGCGCGACATTGATTCCGGCCGCGCGTTTAAAATTTAACTCGCGCGAGGGTTGAGATCAGACTTAAACTTCCATATTATACTCCTATACTGACAATGAAAACGTTATGTACGGCTATTTACGTACTATTTTTATAGTTCGTTACCTTGTAAAGTTGCAACTGATTTAGAACGGCGGAGAATACGAAAGTTTTTCCTGCAAATGTTTAGAGAGTAGATAGCATATAACCAAATATTGTTGGTCTTTTTAATCGAAAAATACTGTTTGATAATAAATATTTATAAAAATGTTGAAAATGATATATTTCTAAAACAGAATTTTTTTCAAAAAAGAATAGAAAAACATTTTGCAACATACAATAATATTAATGTTTGCAATAAGTAAAATGTAAAACATGTTTTTTCCAATTTTTAAGATATTAAATCTTGTACTTTTTTGTTATCAAATTATTATACTTTTAGATTTTAGTCGGACGAGATAAAAAGATAAAAGAAAGATAAAAAGTAACCAAACAATTTTTCTTTGGAAAGGATCTTGAGAGCTCGCACAGAAGATGTCCTTTGTTAGGCTATCGGATTAGAGAATCTCGCGAAGCTTAACGTGAAAGATACTCGCGCGTTTTTTCTGTCCCACTGATAATTTTTATTTCCTTCGGACAGAAGCTGAGAACAGTTCAGACGTTAATCTTGACAAATGGAACGCTCTCGATTATAACACATTGTGTTTGATTCAGTTAGTCACAACCCCGGTCCTCTATAATAATCAGATATCAAATGTTGGTTGATCGAAAGAACGGAGAAGCTTTTACTTCGGCCTCGCAACTTTACACGTGTGTACATCACAAACTGGCGTAATCGATAATAAAACGATTAGTGCCTCTTTGACTCACTCGCAGTATCCTGATAACTCGCTTATCGATGTATAATTCGTAACCACCTACATCAAAACCTATACAGACGCATTATTTTTCAATTTTTTTTTTTTCCTATTTTATCAAGATCGATTCGATCTCCGTTGCCGAGACGACGTCGGTGATCCAGATCAAGGCGCAAGAGGGACAAACATCTTTTTCAGGTGAGGAAGACACGATCGAAATCGATCTCGCATGCCGTACAGCGGCGAGCACCTGCGCGAAGAACGTTCTCGTGACCTCGATAACACATTCCCGATTGATAAAAAGACACGATTAACCTATTTTTTATTTATGAACTTTAAATGCCTGGATAGATATTTTTCATTATTTTAAATGTACGCGATGAAATTTAGAAAGATAAAGTTTTTTAATTCTTTGAAGAATGCCTCTATAATAATATTTTATATATATATATATA
>NW_017259206.1:181488-185538 GCF_001594045.1 Atta colombica
TCAATAAAACTACAGATGCTGTGCGAGTTCATCTAGAACAAAAAAGATTTGATTTAACAAAGAAATTATGTCTGTAAACAATTAGTATGCTAATTTAACTAATTCTTTGATACAATAATAAAAATTGCTGATATAATAAGTTTTCTTCATTATAATAGTATTTGTCTCTTAGCTAATACATTTCATTAAAAATTTTGATTCATATATTGAATTGATTGTTGCAGAAAATTATCTTTTGCTGCATTAACAAATTTTCTCTGATATTACAATAAATATTATATTTATATCTATTTATATATATAATTTATATTTATATTTATATATATAATTACACGTTAACTTCATTTAACTGTACAGCTTTGCTAATTTAATAAACATAGAAAAAACTAGTAATTCGTGTAATCATATTGTGTTGTATTGATTTGCTAATTAAATCAATAAAGTTCCGAATTTTAATAAATCCTTTTTTTTCTGTGTCAACGTAATAATATATGTGATAAAGTAATAAAGTATGTGATAAAGCAATAAATAAGTACTTGTGCTATTATCAATTGGTGATAATTTGATAATATAGTATAATAAGCATAAACAAAAGTGGAAAATAAAGGATTTAACAATTTTTAATCTGTACCTTTGATTATATCACGTTATTATGTGCACAATAATAATAAAATTATAAGCAATATACTCTGCAAATCGCCGTACTCCGTGTTACATCAGCGACGTTCATCGGCATTTCAAATCATAGAGAAATATCGCGACAGACGTGATCCTATACGTTGCGGACGATTGGATACTTTGGCATTTCAATTCAATTGCCAGGGATTATCTAGCGATAATCCCTGTTTAGGACATGTCCCAACAAGTGAAGTGCCGATGCACGTCATGCCATTAATTTAACGGAATATTGCTGCAGATTCGCAGGAATTACGCTTATTACCTTATTATAGTGCATCGACGTTGATCGAGGCAGCCAAGCGAAAAACCCAAGCGTGGCGCGAGAACGTGGAAGGAGCGAGTAAAGACTACGATGAATATGCAGACGAGACTATTACACGGGGTGAGACGTGTAGTATGAATCGGCCAAGCGGCAAGAAAATAACAGAGATCGGTCTTACGCGCGCGCGCATCGCAAAACACTTTCGGTGGTGACTGCTCGTTCGATCTGTCATCGTGAAGGAAAGGTCCGTGGCGTGCATGCGCGTGGAGCATACTTCGGCGGTCAGGTCGGCGCGAATATGTAACCGAGGAAAGCGAAACGCTTCGTCGATATACACGCAATACTCTACCTCCATCCTCTCTCCCTCCCTCCCTCCTGGGCTATCGATCACCATCGGAGGCACCGTTTCCCGCCCTTAGTTGCACCCTCGCACGTGGTGTCCTCGTGCCCGAGATCCTCGCTGATAACTAATCTTTCTTCTGGGTCGCGCAAGAATTGAAGTACGTTATCGGCCAACAGCACCGTTACAGCCTGCAGCGTTATTCTTCTAGATCCCTCGATTTTTAACAAATTCTCCATTACTTCTTCATCGAAGTAACCACAGTGAGAGCTCTATAATATACTAAGCGAGCCTTCCCTATATTACTACCTATATAACTGTAGAAAAGTGCGACCCGATGGAAAAAAGGACAATATTGGTTCTTTTCATTCTTCTACTTAGGCAGTAAAACAGCATTAGCCAATCAGCGAATCCCTGACAAAGGAAACAGTACAACTTCATATTAGAGCGTCCATGTTTAGAAATTGAAATTTATTCCTCATTCCTTGATGGCTCGCTCCAGTATGTTATAGAATTCACTGGAAGTAACGAAGTATAAATTCATTTCTACAATAGATATTGTAATCCTTAAACCGTAAGAAATTGACTAATTACAGTCGAATGCAATGAGAATAATTGATGATTCAGCCATTTCTTATGGCTTAAGACTTAAAAACATATTTTGTAGATCCGGGCTAAAAGCGGAATGTACAAGAAGACGCTATTGTGTTGTTTTCTTTTTATATTATTACAAAATTAAGAGACTCACTTTTGTAAAAAAACGCATTAGAATATTTTTGCTTTTTTTTACAGTAAGTCTTTTTAATCGGCGATTTTCTCCTAAATTATAATATTATTCTTTTCATAAAAATAATCAAATTGAGTTTGTCTATTTTGTTATCAAAATCTTTTTTATTTCGGAACTGGGACGCTTATCACTGTAATAATTCCAAGAATTTGCAAAGAATTGTATTTAAATTTTTCGAAAATTCTTTTCTATAGTTATTATTTATTTATGTCTATTAAAAAAAAGAAAAAAAATCAATTTTTCGGCGATCCAAACTAGGCCCCTTAAGGGGAGAGTCTCATTTACAAGTCGAAAGAGATAGGATGTTTATAAAAATTTTTTAAAGCTATTTATTTTAATGTTTTGAAGCTTTTACACATAAAAGCCATATGTTTCATGGTTATCTCTAAATTTTTGTGTTTATATTGGGCTTCTCCTTCTTTTGCTATTTTATGCTTCAATTTGAAAGTTCGTTTTACTTGTTGTTTTACAAAACCTCTAAAATATCACGAAATATAAGAAATAATGAAATAGTTTAATAAGAACAACGTTGAACGAGTAAAATAAATTTTAATTTTTTTATTTCAGGCTTGTAGGACAGAATGAGAAAATCGTTGCGGATTATCATTAGTTAATCTACATATAGTAGCAGAAGATTTTCAATATGAACGTAATAATAATTTAATAATTTAATCATAAAATATATGTCTTTCATGTAGAAAGATTTTTAAATGATTGAATAAATAGCTTTCTTTAAAAAAAATTTTGGAAACACTACTTTTTTTACTTCTAAATGAGATTCTCTTCTTAAGACTATATTTAGATTCTCACTCGAGTTCACCAAATGTTAAACAAGGATAAAATGATGATCTGATTGACACTTGGATGGGAATCTGAACATTCTAAAGTGTTCTCTATCGATTAAACTATCTTTCTCTTTCAACTATCATACCTTTCCGGTTCATGGAATATAGTTCACGTACTACGAAAGTAAGAATCATCGGAATACGTCAGAGCATTGCCACAATTGTTCTTGATTCCATGAATCGAGTCTGTCCCGGAAATCCTGGGAAATTCTGCTTTTTTTTCCTCTCCCTCTCTCTGTTTCTAACATTCTCCAATTTTTTACTCCAATTTCGACGAGGAATTTTGAAAAAAATTGCCGTAACTGATAGACAAACTTCGTGCATACTCAGGCTGAGTCGAACACAATAGGATCGTTTTGTATACAAGATGAGCTATGACGTAGTCTGTCAGTTTTTTTTTGCCCTACTTTCTTATAGTTTTTTCCTCATTCTTCATTCACATAATACGTCTGGGTCGTTTCATTTCAAATAATGAATGTGAAACAGCTAAAAAGACCGGATCTCATGACTAGGACGAAAAGTTTGCAGAAATACAGAGCGCACAGGGAAAAATGTATTTTATGAGTAGAAACAATTACACGTGCGGGATACATGCTCGACTTTCTCTTTCTCTTTTAGACTGTTCAGGATTTTTTACCTAGGCAGGGGATTTTAGCTCTCCTTTGTTCGATTTCGATAAAGGCGTGGTGGAAAAAATAAGCATGTCGATTTCATTTCCTGCCTTCGTTAAAACGTCTTTCATGTATAATAAAATCGATCATCTAAATCTTCTCTTCTAATTCACGATCTCCTGTAAACCTTTTTAAATTTTTCGCGCGTCATAAAAATGGAGGTTACGCTATGTACTTCCGGATCACTCTCTGTCTCATAATGCATTCACGGCAATATCGTTTTAAGTCTGGTCTTTTTACTTAGTCAGTGACTAAAAATAATTTTGTAATTTTTCGGCAGATTGCATTTAAGACAACCCTAAACCGGACCATGAATATATTTGGAATTTTCTGGTTTTCATCAATAATTGGTCTTCCCTAGCTCGCATCATGAAAATTGGTGCTCCGTTATCATCAGTCTAACTAAACTAGAGCACACTCGTATACTTAAAATGAAATAGATATATATATATATATATGTTTGATAT
>NW_017259206.1:185638-186774 GCF_001594045.1 Atta colombica
AGCAGCAAAGAACAGGAACACTTCTAGGCCTTATTATGCTGTTCTGTTCGTTCGTCCATATTTGATTACAAATTCTCTGTTAATTATATTCTTTTCCGCCGATTATATACCGCGGTATTCACACAGAATTCCGGTTCACGTCAGCGCGTCGCGTCGCGTCGCGTTCCTCCAACGGATCGAAAGCGTTGCTTGCAGAGGAGCAGGTATGGAGGCGCATGTGAGGCGCGTGCATGGTGCGTACGTACCGTTCTCCACTTTGGAGGCGCGTAGGACGCGCCTCGTGATACTCGATTCGTTCGTTCCACTTGTAATAAACAACACTTGATCGCGTCGCACCAGAGCGATTACTTATCGAAACTCGTGCCGTCTAGCACCACTGAGCACCACACGCCGCGTTCGATCGCATCGCACAAAGCCAGATTAAACGGAGCGATATGTAGTCGCCACAGTCGCGGTGACGTTACCGGGCGAAATTGGCATTGTTAAACTGACCGGCACAATCCGGCATACCGTTGCCGCGTATCGAATTTCATTCGCGCATTCAATTTCAACGGAAAAAACTGTAACTTAACACTTGATCATGCGAGAATGAATCTTGTCTGCTGAGTTGTCGAGAGTTTCTAAACTGCTGATGTAGCACACTGCGACGTGAATTCATCGGATTGTATGACAAATGAACGTGAGAAAATCGACGTTATTATTCGACTGAACAAACATTAAAAAATTATTTATAATTGATAAATTTTCACTAAAACTGTCTTATTTTATTTGGAATTAATTAGATATTTTTTTTAATTTCAGTGATCTTTCAGTTAATTATTATATTTATAATTACTATATATACTATTATTCTTACCTTTTGCTAATAAAAGTTTGAGATATCTTGAAACAATTTAGCGAAGCTAAATTAGTTTATTGAAGTTAAATAATTATAAGACGTTCTAGATGGTATTTCATTATTAATACTATTCTAGTAGATGAGTGTACACAAACTTACACATATGTTGAAAGACTATATTTCTATGTTTTTCTGTATAATTCTTATATGAATATTCATATATACATCAAATGATTGTGCAACGGGGACTAAAAAAATCTGTGCTAAAAAAGTTTTCATATTACTCATTTATCTTTAT
>NW_017259206.1:186874-192696 GCF_001594045.1 Atta colombica
ATAATAATGCATTAATTTCATGAAGTAACGTTCCCACACCGCGAAAAGATATTAGGAATCGAATCATTAAGTATTATGGACATTATCTTTGTAATTTACCTTGTACATAACCTTTTGTAATTTTCGGGAATAATATCGAAGTGTGAAAAATAAATACTTATAAATAACTTTATAAACTTTTAAACCTTTAATCTTAAATCTATTAGACCTTAAATCTATTAGAATTTTTAATCTATTTTTAAAAAATTTGAATTAAATCTAATTATAGAGATATAATAACATACATATAATAAAGTTGTCATTATTGACATATAATATTAGATGTAGTAAAAAGAAGTCCATTATTTTTGCATGAAATTGAATGGAAAAATGGATTTCTTTTTACTACACCTAATATATATCAATAAAGATGATTTTGCGTAATACAATAATAACGAAAAGTATAAAAGTACATCGATGTAAATCTGTTTGATATAAGTGTCGTTTTAGATGGAACTCCGCGTTTAGTGGCGCCTCCACATGCACAAAACGTACATATTGAACTATGTTGTCGTGGATGATATTTCCAGTAGGTAATACACTCTTCGATTTTGTCCCACATTATGTAGAGTAAAAGTAAAGTAATATAAAATTTTCGTTTTTTAAATCCGATATTTTTAATTAAATTAACATTACTCTGATATAAACGTGTTAAGATTTTTAATTTACGCAAAAAACTCTTAGCGACATGTTTATAACTATATACTGTTAAAAATATAATGTACTTTTAAAAGTGACTTTATTAATTCTAATCCTTCGTTAACGATAATATCATGAAAAATTATAATGTCATTATAAAAAGTAATTATTTATCTTTAAAAAGTTTTAGAAGAAGGCTTAATAATACAAAATATAAATAATAAGGAGCATACAGCCACGACGCAAGATGTTTTTAGTGAAAGTCGTATATTTAAAAAGTTTTTAATATAATAAAGTAGACGTTTCGATCAAGTCTTGACCATCATCAGTATAATAAGAATATTATAAACGACTCTCATTGACTATCATATCGCCAGACAAACATAATCGTAAGATTAAAGTTGAGTCAACTCTTGCGACAAACTTAAGATAGCTGTTACGAGTGTTATGATTATCGTAGGAACTTACGATAGACATTACGATAGATGTAGATAAGTCTTAATAAACATCTGTCAGATACGAAAATATTTTAAAAATTACAGGAACATCCATGAAATATAGATTTGTTTAAAAAAGCGAA
This sequence comes from Atta colombica, assembly GCF_001594045.1. NCBI lineage: Eukaryota > Metazoa > Arthropoda > Insecta > Hymenoptera > Formicidae > Atta > Atta colombica. The sequence continues at coordinate 188,133 of NW_017259206.1, forward strand.
TGTCAGACTAATTATTATTAACTATGGCCCATTTTCGAACACCTCTTATATGATTTATATGATTTTACATTATTGGAATACAAAAAAAATGACTATATACTCTGAAACTAAGATAAAATAGGACACATTTTTTTTTTTATTGCTTTTGTATACTCTATCTGCTATTGAAATGGGATCCACATGTTTTTATACCTGTATGTACAGAGTCCTATTTTAAACGATTTTATCTCTTAAAATAATTATCTCTTAAAATTATATTTGTTTTCAATTTTGAAGAAAAATGTTTCAGATAAATATGATATGGTTTGAAAGTTCACAAATAATCACAAATGATACGATAATTTTTTGAAAAAAATGCATTCTTCGAGATTACATACAATACATTATCATTTTTTTTATTTTAAATTTATGTGATATTTATTTTTTTACAAAATATATTTCTTCTAATTTTTGTACTTATAAAAGTATTAGAATTATTAAAAAATCAATAATTTGCTAGATATTTAAAACAAAAATCCTTAGATATCTTATATTTTATTCTTACATTTTAACATGGATTATAAAATATTTCGTCAACTATTCATTTTTTAATGAATAAGTGTATCTTAAGGCTCGTGGCCACTCATTACAGATGAATAATGTCAAATTAATAATATCACAAAGTGAGAACAGACATAATAAAAATTCTTGCAAAATATATTAAAATAGAAATATTTTCTAATAAAGCAATATTTACACTTGCAAAATATACTGAAAATTCTCTTTATTTTGATTTTAATAAAATTTTATTTCTCAATTTAATAGCTATCATATATAGCTTGTTTCATTTTTTATTAGGTTTTTGATTCAATTTCAAATATCTGATTATTTATCGATTATCAGAACAGGAAGAGAGTTTCAGTATATTTTACAAATTTATTTTATCGATTGCAAATGTTGTTGTATTAAAAAATTGTAATTTTATTTTTCTCGCTTCTAACGTCATAATCCAAAATAGTTGCAGTGAGTAGACAGAGATCTCAATACTTTACACAGAATAATAAATTGAATCAATCGATGTAAAGAAAACACACACACACACACACACACACACACACACACATACACACACACACACACACACACATATATATATATATATATATCAGCTTAAAAAAATACTTTTTAGCGTTTCGAATTCGAAGACAATCTTTTCTACTGTCGCCCTCTCGAACGCGCGTGACATACAGTGGAGTATTCGTTCCCCGAACGCGTCGATATTTGGAAAAACGCGGCTGCTTTAATTTACCATTCCGTAATAAAGAACATCCCGTCCCGTTTTGCCATATATTCGAAGCATAATTTAAACGAAATGATGTAAACGCAATGCAATTAAGTATAACAACATTCATCTTGAATCTCTAAAAAAATTTCTATAGAACGAACCTTAGTCATAAAATACATTGGCGATGTAAAGGTAGAACAAAAATAAGAGCCCAAGATTCCTAAGGGTGACAAAACTGTTCTGGGAGGACATTTTGCGAAAAGCGAAAGAAGCGGGTCCTTCGAGGATTGGCGAAAAAATTGCCTGGGACCTCGGGAGAAGACACATAGACCTTCTTCTTTTTCGTTTGACCGGCTCCGAATAGGTAAAAAGGATAACGACATGTCGTAACTCGTAACACTCGTAACTCACCCGAGCTTCCTCGAGCGAGGAAGCATACGGTACAATCGCCGCTTAGTCGCGACATCTAGCGGTACCGTTTTCTCCCCTTTCTCTTCCTAACCCCGTACCGTACATTCGGTTTGGAGCACGTCATACTCCGCCATTGTTACCCTGCCTGTCTGTGCCGCTACTCCGCTCCGCCGCCGCCGCCGCCGCTGGCCGCCGCCGGAGACGACGTCGACGACGACGACGACGACGACGACGACGACGACGACAACAACGACGACGACGACGACGACGACGACGACGACGACGACGACGACGACGACGACGACGACGACGACGACGACGTCGACGACGTCGAAGTACGGGCGTATCGTGGTGTGTCATCGAAGCCATTCATCGCACGCTCTCGAAATCACCGCGAATCACCGGACGCGAGCCGTCGCGGGATCGCGACTCGCGACAGGCCTTCTCCTTCCCTGGCTCCTTGTGTGTGTGTCTGGTATCGTTCACGCTCGCTCGCGTTCGCCGCATTCACGAGAATCGCGAGATCGCCTCGTTACGGTTCCGTGCACCTCGACGCCGTTTGAAATACCACCTTGTCTGGAGGGCGGTAGTGAGACGGAGAGAGAAAGGAAGCGAAAGAGAGACAGTGACAGAGGGAGAAAGAAGCGCCCTGGCCGTTCGCGAAGGATCGTCCTATACGACGTTCCCTACTGTCACTTTCGTGCCGAGACCGATACGGATCGCACGAAGGCGCGGGTGTCCCGACCGATGCCCCGTCGACTTAGGATTTAGCCCGGTAGCAGTGCGATCGTGCTGTGCGTTCGTTGTTAGTGCATCATGTGATTACTTCCACATCTCTGTAATCTCTTCGCCACGGTGACGGATACTAGCCAGCGTGAAGGTTAGTAGCTTGAAGGTTTTGTTGCTTCTCACTACTCCGCGATTCTCCGCGACGTCCCCGCAGTCTACTATACTTCAACGTGCATTGGGAGTCGAGATCTCGAGGACTCTCTGGTCTCTCGCCGCTCACGGTGATCGCGTCGATCACCTTCCGTCTGTGCTTGACGACCATTCGCCCTTTCCTCGATCGTTATTCCCCCCTTTTGTTTTAATTACCTATGTTTTCCTGCGTTTTTGTGGCACACTAAAATGGGTTTTCTGTGTTTTTAGCGGTAACACCAAAACGATGCGTTTTTAAAAAGGAAACAAAGAAAGGATGTCCAGTTAGAACGGTTGGAAAATCCAGTTAAATATACTTTTTTTGAGTATGTTTTTGTTAGTCAGAGCGGTCCTTATTCTATATAATAATTTTAGTTATAGCGTCGACAGGAGCAGAAAAGATTTAGAACTGACTGTAAGGACTGACGGTCAGTCCTGACTAGCAAATTTGCTAAATCGCTATAGTCCGCTGCCTGTAACGTAGACAATGAAAGAAAGTTCGGTTTAGTTAGAACTACCCTTTAGTGTCATGTATTCAATCCTTTTGAAGCATACCGCGCAGTGATTTTGGAAAGCAGGTTTTTCTCTATAAAGAGGCTTTATATACCTGTAAGGTTTTATATTATTGTATTAAATTTGTATTATTAATATTTGTATTTAATTAATTTTGGTGTTATTTTATTGAAAATAATAAGACCATTCCTAAACATGGCTGCTAACAAATGCTTTATGCTCGGTAACTTAATATTTTTTATTTCAATTCGAATAATATTGAACGAAACATTGGTAGAATTAGTTTAAGGAATATAATACATATATTGTAACTTAATTTGGATTATTAAATATAGTTAATAACTTTAAAAGTAAAATGATATTTTATTCTAAGGTAATATTTTTTTTACAATAAATTTTTTAGTCAATCGATTGCGAGTAAGAGAAGCGGTCAAAATCAATTGGAATAATATTACATTTATATATATTTAAATAAATTTATCTCATACATATGACTATATGCTGATTACTTTTCAGACTTGTAACACAATTAAACTAAAATAATAATTTCCCCGAATTTAATGTTACTAGCATTTTAAAAACTGTAGAGAACTTATTGTGAAATGATCTTTAGTTTTAAAGATGACTATTAGCATTTTATTAACATTATTAAATTGCTTCTCAATGTAATTTGTGATATTATGTATTTTTAGCTTTAGTTTAAGACTGTTTCAAGATCGACAAATTCAGCGCAATTTCGCTAGAAATTGTTGTTAAGATATTGTTAAAGACGATTCGAAGTGAGTCGAAACTGTTATATTATTATATATAATCCGATACTCTCTGTTATATGTATACGTATTATTATATGTATACGTATACGAATGAAGATATATGTAAATGTTAAATTATGGTACACAAATTACCGCGCAGATCTTACTCTCATTTGCTTTTTTAAATTTTGTTTTTTAGTTACATCTCGAAGGACTAATTAATAATTGTTATTTTTTTTAATAAGAGTTACAATAATATTATACAACAATAAGCATCAAGATTTGCTTTAACCGAATATGGGCTGCTTTACTTGTTTCTGTGGATCATTTCTCAATCGATTTTTTTTTCATTTATTATTGTTAATAATTTTAGTTATTCAGGAATTTATTAAGTGCGTGTCTAATCTCTGCGACAAAAAGCGACTAGAATTGGAAAGTTATACTTTCCGTATAAAAACGAATATATAATACCTACATATGAAATAGTTTAATAAGCTCAATATTTAACAATATAACTTCATAATTTTAATGAAAATATTCTTCTATTTTATCTTAATTACTTTCTAAAAGCATGTCTGTTTATTATTAAAATATTTTTTTATCCAGGTTCTAAATCGCCAAATTGTAGATATTCAAATACAATATTATATAGAAAAATCTATATATTTTTTTATAATTATTTTTATTTTTAAAAATATGTGTAATA
>NW_017259206.1:192993-194681 GCF_001594045.1 Atta colombica
TATATATATATATATATATATATATAAAGAATGTGTTTTTATGCAGAAAGAAAACACGTAATAAATTATTAACCTTATTGACTAATAGACTTAATTTTTTTATCGTACACTCTTTATCCTTAACTTTCTCTCTGTGACAAAGACACATATTCGTACTTTGAGCGAAAGAATAAGAGAAGGTGTTAGATTATAACTAAGAAGAGCAGATTTAACGTCATAAAGTACAAACGTCCCATGGGGTTGATCAGCTGTATCGATCGTTTTGATTGGCTATTCAATCGGCCAGCAATATTCTCTTCTCCCCTATTACACACAATCCTCCTCATCGTACAATCACAACTATAATAAAGATACAGAGGAGAGATTAAAGGCTAACCGACGGCGCCGGCGGTGCAACCGGCTCGACTCCGCGGTTGCCTTTTGTCCCGTTTCGGGTAGTAGTAGTTGATGGTTTTCCCTTCTCGACCTGAGTCATTCCCAGGGTTACTCGATTCGGTACCTGAGATCATCAAGCAATTTCTTCCCGCGTTTTATTTTTTTTTCTTTTTCTTTGCAGAGATTTGATTAATTATGATTAATTTTCTAATGTGGGCGTAATTTTTCGTACTGTTCGTATAACTTTTTTTGAATTTCAGTATCTTATGTGAGATACATTCAGCGTGACTGTTTACAAAATTTATTGTTAGCATATTATTATTAATCATATGTCTGCGAAATATTATCAAAGTTCGAATCGTACACGGCGGCCGTGAAAATTTTTTACAAGCATATTTTGTTAAATATTTTTCTATAAAGCATTGCATTCTCTTTCCCTCAAAAGCCGGTCATTACATACTATTATTACATGCTATAATTATCATTTATTATTGCGATTATTATTTAATTCAATTAATTAATATATATTATATAATTTCTATCACCGATATTTGAATTATCTAATTAGTCAAATTGTATCGTCATAATTATTATTTCTATTCTATCAATAATCGAATGTGTACTTTGAGATGGCAATTTCACAAAATGTATCAACGCGAATAGCACGCTACATAAAATTTTGAATGTCAAAGGTCATTATCGATCGCACCCTAATTGGAATCTAATGCGACCGTGACTGGGGAAACCATTTGATATGATAAACGATCATCACTGTTATTTCTAAAATTGAAAGCTTGATTATAAAACTCGTATATATATCGAGCAGTAAAGATATACACATTAATTGTAGCGACAGAACAAGTTTTAACGAACAAGTTTGTTTTTTTGAAAAACTTGTAGGTTGAATTGCCTCACTCAGAATGCATACACTGAGAGAAAAATTTTTAGTAATTTTGTAACTGTAAATATATGTTATTATAAATATGATATAGTATTTTTAATAATAACTATAATAATAAGTAATAATAATTAATATGTATGTATAATTCTGTCAACAAATATATAGAAATTGAAATGACTGTAATTACAGTTATTATTATCATAAAATGATTGAAATTATTATATAATTTACAGTCATTTTTAGGACAATTATATTATATGATTGCCCCAAAAAGTATTTAGCTATAATGTATTAGATGTAGTAAAAAGAAATCCATTATTTTAAATTGAATAGAAAAATAATGGTTTTCTTTTTACTACACCTAATATATTGATTGTAATCATTTTTGGTTACCAACTATATATTCGATAGA
>NW_017259206.1:194781-203316 GCF_001594045.1 Atta colombica
TTGTATCAAATAAATATATCTTTATATTTAATAAATACTTAGTTGGCAATATTCTAAATATTTATTAAAATTAACTATATTTTTTTTCAGTGTAGTAATATATAATTATAACAAACGTCAAAAATTTTTTTTCTTAATGTAGGACTTACCAAGCGCTGTTGATTTCGAGTCACGGTCGTGAATTACACGATAAAGGGGAAACGGATGATATTCCACCTTAGAAATATTTAAATATTTGTGAGCATTACATCAGTAAGAAGCTGGAGCGGTTCGTCTGGCATTTATTTGCTTTACTCTTTATTTATTTACGCTCAGTTACAGCAACCTTAGATATCAATAACCGGATAACAATTAAGATAAATATAAACAGTTCACTATGTGAATTTCGTTAAATAAAAGAAGAAAACTTGATATCGCATATCATAAAACGTCATGCACTTCGAAGAAATCTGTGTGTAACATTATTACCATATTACGCAACATCCATATTCACGACGAATTCGTATTAATTCGTATAGCCCTCAAGCAGGACTGTATTTGAAATATCTTTATTTGAAAAACAGCTGCATTTGTAACACAATTGTATCTTGTATTTTCAGTATTTTATATTTCAGCGGAGCGGGATTGAAAGTATTTTGCATTTTCGTATTTCAAATACTAAGACTGACACTCAATTTTATTATTTGAATTACAAAATACAGAATACTTTCAGTCTTTCACTTTGAAGAAATACTGAAATGCAAAATACGAGAAAAATATTTTTGCATTGTGCTATGCTAAAATGCAAAATACAAAATAAAATTGTATTATAAATACTGTGTTTAAAATAAAAGTAGTTCAATGCCCTCAGCCCTGCCTTCAAAATATTTGTAAATATAAATATAATTATCGCTTGATGTAATGACAATTGAATATCATTTGTAACACTTTTAAATTATAAACTGATAATACTGATACTTAATGCTTTTAATCATAAATTAATAATTCTAATTTACTTAATATTCATGTATCCGCAAAGATATACACGGCTTATCACAGTTATGTTGATGACTTTTGCAATCGATGAAAATAGCTTCGCTTTCGAAAAATCTGACTGTATACTGTAAATCACAACAATTTATTACGTGCGATGTATATTTGGAGTAGATTTGTCCGTTTGTAAATAAGTCTCCGTTGTTAACGCAAGCGTTTAATCATGCTGATAGCTTTAGTTGAATAACTATGGTTAGCGATTATCGTTGTCTCTCTCAGAATATATATTATAATCCTACCTACATGTAATACACAGGTTCTCCCACCGCTATCGAATGTAGTTTTAATCGCAGTCGCTTTAGAAAGGGCAAGAATAATGGCGATTATTTCGATGTTAAGACACCGGTAGTTACGGAATAATTCAATACTGTGTGAAAAGACATTATTGTAATTTAAAGAATACGAATGGAACTTTTCAGATAACGAAGAATAGAAAAACTCGTTTTCCAATGACCATTAAATAAATATCATCTTAACGAAAATTAAATTTTTTGAGACTCATTTGTTAAAATATAATATTTGACGATAATATCTACTTATTTCGGAAAGTATCCAAGTTCGATATGTCTTTCTTTTTCCTGAATTAAAAGTAATCTCTTCATTTTATCGTGAAAGAAATTAAATTATCGATTTCTTTTCGGTTTGGATAATAGAGAAGAGTTGGAACGACGAAAAGGCTCGAAAAAATGCGGAAAGATGCGGGTTCCCGTTGCGAGATCGTGCGATCGACGAACTTCCGGTGAATTGGAACGCCGTCGTGTCGCATCGCGCCGAATAGATCGATATTGCGTGACGAGTGCGTAAAACACGCATGTTCAAATATGAGATACGATGACGCTGCCTGCGCGCTGCCTGCGCGCATCGCGAACGCGACACGGAGGAAGACCGTTTCACGTTTCGTGTCGCATCGCTGCCGCGCACCGTAACAAAGCAGAGCGGTACACGTGTACCTTGTTAAATAATGCAACCGCTGTTCTTTCCATTCACGTGGCGATACGTACGTGGACGCTCGACGTCGCGTCTCTAGCGCGGCTTCGCCCGTCGCGCCGGGATGTTCTCGTTGATTCTTCTATACCCGTCGATTGCCATCTCGTTTCCATTCCGGCGCGATCGACGACGGCGATCCGCGTAGAGCGCGGATTTCATCGCGTTGCTCTCCTTTTTCCCGCTCTAGATTTTCGCTTCCGGTCCCGCGAAAGATACCATTGCATTGACTAGAGCGTCTCCATGATAGAGATGAGCATTGGTTACAATCACGAACGCAAAGTAAATTTTCGATTCTCATAGAATCGGTGCGATTGTAAAATTGGTGTAAAAAGAAGAGGAAGGTGGATATGTGTGGACATAATAATATTGTGTTGTTCGACTTTCTTACAGGACAGTTGTTCGCCTACAGTGTTTCGTCTCTTACAATCAGAGTGTCGTAGTGCGTACGTAGGTGTATATATTGCTGTGAAAGTGTGATTAATTTGTGTTTTTATAAATTACCGGTTACGTAATTTTATTATTTATATATCTGGGTCGACGAAAATTTAAAAGTAAACACGATTGCCGCTGATTTTCAAGGCAATTAATGTAGGTATTTTGTTTTTCTTGCGCTTCTTAATAAATCTTGTGTGAAATTGTAGGAAGAATTATTATTGCACAAATCTTCGAATTTATTAGCTTTTCATCATCTTGAGAGTGTTTTTATTCGGCGAGAGCGTAGGATGCGGGACCTATAATCTGCAAGTCACAGAACAGGATTAGCTGTTCTCGTTCTAACATATTTTACCCATCGATTTTACCCGTCAATTGATTAAGTTTCGATATCTAGGAATATGTAGCACGATATGTAGCATGTCCATTTTTATCAATAAATTAACTTTAATCTCTTTATTGTGATCTTACTCTTTTTTTTTAAATTCTTAGAACTGGAGAAAGATACAAATAGTGAATTAAATCGAGATTAAAATTAATCTAACTTAGTAGAAATGGATAATTTAATCAGCTTTACTGACACAAGGGAGAAATTTCCCAAATCATGAAATCAAACGAAAACAATTTATACAAAGAAAATGTATGTTTATCCACGCGACATGTCCCTTTTATTCACAGAAAGCGATTAGTCGTTTTCGAGAAATCGATTTTATCTAGCACATGATTCATTTACGATACCTAGTAGTTGTGTAGCACATTGCACACAGCAATTCTAAGTTCCGTGATGTCATCGGTTTTTTGGTGACGGAATAATACCCATGTTTTTCCATGAATTTGAAACATACTTAGATCTAGGCATAATATACGCAAGGTGAGACACAAAGGGAATTGTCGGAAGAATTTTAGTAAGAAATAACGTCGCCTTTATTTCAATTAAATCACCAAGCGAATCGTATCTCAGCGAATTTGATGAAATAAATTCAATATGATGGAACTGTAATAATTCAGAAAATCGAGCTGCGTTATGAAATCAATATATTAAACATTGAATTCAATTTAATCGCGCGCGTAATAAAATCATTTCCTTAGAGCCTCATTTTGAATAATTATAAATTGGTCTATTACTTCGGTACATTATTCTTTCAGATTTATATCCACAATTTATTTCACAATTTTTTATCTTATTATATAATTATTTTGTTGTCATATTAATTTACTTTTTTTTTTGTGATAATGTCGCATTGTAAATCGATATCTATTGTTTTGTTATGTGGTCTATGTACTATTTTTTTTTATCCCTTCTCTTCTTTTGTTTTTTTAAAGCATTTACTTCAAAGTAAATAAACCTGATTTGCTTATCTTATCTGTTCTATACATCGAGTTATCTATCACCTTTTTCTATCCCCACTATTCATGCTTCGTTCTTTATCGTCACGAAGACACGTCGTTTGTGCTACTTATGTAGCGATCTACTTTTAATATTCGTACAACATCACTCACAGTTAGTAGTACCACGTCGGATTTTCTTTCATTTTTTAAATATCGTTATAATATCGATTTTTATTACACATAATATAGAGCGAGGGGACAAATGTAGGGCAGACCTGAGTATCATAACGAATATCTAAGTATCTGTAGGCTGCTCCTGATAAAGTGAACTGCAATGTTTACGAAAACGTTGACATTCTAAGAATGGATTTGTTATTTGAATTATGTATTTCACGTCATCTCCATTCTAAGAATGGATATAGGAAAATAAAAAGTTATAAGAATCGGCGCTGTAATTAACCTATGTGAATCTGATACCCGACTTTAAGTCAATTAACAAATGTTTTAATAAGCATTAAATTAAGCTCGGTATGTAATTAAGCTCGCTTTGTATCTTCTTCCTTTTTGTTTGTACTTCAAGAAGTTGAAAATTATAAAGGATGGAAAAATGCTAAACGGGTGCTTGTTCCCGGATCGTTTGTATCTGTCGAAACTGATGATGGTACAAACTGGTACAAAGAACAGCATTCGTTTAAAGCAAATTATTTTTTGTGACAAATAAAACGGTAGTTGGATCTTGTGACATAATACGAAATTTTATGATGTTATATCATAATAGCAATATAATTAAATTTAAACATGTCGATATATTAAATATCTATCTGACATCTTAAATGTATTATAAAATATTATACAGAGTGTTTTCTGTAACTTGATCATTTAAAATATCTCCATTGTTTTGGATGATAGGAGAAAATATCATCAAAAAGGATCGATTCGAAAGGGCACACATTATGATGGGCAAAAAATGTTTTTTATTTTTTTCATCTCCAGTAGATTATTACACAATTACACTCGATAACTTGCAATTTGTTGAGAAAAAAATAAGACATCTCGACAAATACTCGCCGCTCGCGTAAGAAATTCGCACATAAACCGCCATGCATAATTCAACGTTAATATATAATGAAGATATACATATATATTTTCCAGGATGCAGGAACTGGCATTCCCGCGCCGAAAAGGGATCCTTGCCCCGCTATCGGTGTTAGTGCTGCTGATACTACCATTGGTCGATTTACCCTCTGCAAACGGTGAGTCACCTACGAATGGACTGAGTTTGTCTGCGTACAAGCATATATACACGTACGTGATTGCTAAACGAGCGCATGTATGCTCACCGTATTCGATAATAAGACGAACAATGAGAGAACGGTGAATAATTACGTCTATTCGTCTACACAAGCGTCCTTGAACGCCACTTAGTCGTCTTCACCTCGCATGCCGGTGTATTGTAATGTCATCTTTACTATCATCTTAAAGAATGTTAAAAGGCCTTTATATGGAAAGAATTGATGCAATGGTGTTCAGATAACGACGTTATCGAATGAAGTCACCATGTCAATATGTAGCATTAAGTTGTTAACATTGCTTTAGAGCTCCTTAGAGGTTGCTATTATATCTGGAATGATATCTATAATTTTATTATTTTATTAGCTCTTTTTCAGAGCTGTCAAAGATAGAGATGCACGAGTTAAAACCTCGTGAAATTCGGGAAAATTATTTGGACAATTACTAACTCTGTGCTCTCGGAAATAAATTTATATTAACTCGGAATTTGAACGCTTTATTGCTTATATTTTTATTGCCTTGATTTGATAAAAAAAATATGAAATATTAATTATTGGAATGTTTTTATTAATTTTGCGTAAAAATGTCATGGGAAATTTCACGGTATTCAGAAATAAACGCATTTGATGAATGAAAGTATTTTCTGTTTAAGAGCGGGGATTTATTTTCTATCGAAATTTTTAATTTGGCATTTCAACAAATGACGATCCTTTATCATTTCGTCAGTCTGTGAAATTTTAATAACACATTAAACATAATTAAGGCATGATGATAATTATGTTTTAAGAATTTATCAAGGTAAAGTTATGTTAAAAACTAATAAAATAATTTTGTGTTATTTATAATAATAAGTTAAATTAGACCGCTTCTGTGAGTAACACAAACAGAGAAGGCACTTTAATACCTAATTATATTTTTGTACGATTATTAAATACATTTTTTTTCAATTTTTCAAACTATGTGCCGGACACAATCGGTTTTAAAACTCAATCTAAATTTCATTGATCGTTAATTGAATAATAATGTTAACAACATTGGTTTTGTTAAATGGGATAATATTTTGATTGATTCTTATGTATTTCTTATGTATTTTACCGATTCTGAAAATGAAGTTAGAATTATCTTATCGGCTCCAATTTTTTTAAACTGATGTATTTCTTTTGAAAACTAATACATATTGTGCTCGTTGTAAATAATTTTTGTTTGAAGCTTTTTATAGTGTGTAATAGAAAATCATTTTAAATTTAACAGCTACTTATTTCCTATGAATCACTTATTTATGTCTAAGCAGGAGAAATATAAAAATGAAAGCATTTTTAAATTAATGTTACTCAAAAACCCTGCTATCCTTATAAATTTATCAAACAGATTTAAAATTATCAAAAAAATATTATATATATGAAAAACTATCTCGGATTCATTTAAAATAAAACAAGTGAGATATTAGTGTAAGCATCTTAAAACACTGCAAAGAATTTATTTGCGTTATTAATTTATCCTCGAGAAAAGCAATGCGCAAAAAAAAAACTTCCTTTTTCTTAACAAAAAAAAGACACACCCGACTCAACACACGTTCTTGTTAACGGGCTGCAGTTATCTCGGTTTCACAAAGAAACCATTGCCACGTGCACGAAAAGTGCATTTAACACATTATATAAAAGGAATATATTTAAATGTGGACTTGGACATTCCATTTCCGCTACGAGGAAGCCCATTCGTCATGTTTCCCCGAGTTAAGTCGTCTTCTTGGGTTTTCTCGTGTCTCCATCCGATTTCGGTTGTTGGCGCGAGAAACCATGCGCTCTCGTACGTATTATACTCGTTAGCTCGTTAACGAGTGGTTTTCCCCCGCTTTCCTAAGGCTTCGCGCCTCACCCGCGAGCTTCTCTCAAAAAGAGCTGTTAAAGAGCGAAGACGCGAGACGCACAAAACCGTCGCCGCCGAGCCGCCTGTCGAGCGGCTGTCCGCGCGCCTGCGAGATCTGTCGCCGCTTCTTCTCGTCGTTGAAGACGATCGCGACAGAGACAGGAGGATGAAAGGGGGAACGCGAGGGAAAAGACGCCACCCTCACTCCCGGCTACGTCGAGATAAATGATGTTTCTTCGACGAAAGATGCGTGTCTAAAACGGTCGACCGTCGACGCTCTTCCTCGCCCTTGTTCCTTTTCACTTGTGCCTATGGCTATGCCGGCGCGGCGTTCGACGTTCCTGATGGCTGCTCGGTTCGCGCATCGTGCACGTGCGCGTACCGCTTAGCATACAAGGTGTCCGAGAACCTTCAGTCCAGTCGGAGTCGAGCTAAATTTTGCGAAGAGAGAGGTGATTCCACGATCTACATAAGCGATCTATAAGAGTCGCGAAAGCTCGCCTTTCCTGCAAACTAAGGAAGCAGGGAGTATAATCGGCCAATAATGGTTTTATTCGAACATACGTTGAAGTAACCGTGTTGCTTTCCTGGTATCCGCTTGTGGTGAACATTTTAGAACTCCAATTAGAGATGACTTATGTCGGCTGTTACGGTAATGGTCTCCTACGAAATATCCCTCTCGGGGAAACACTACCGACTCCATTTTCGTCGATGTGCCCGTCATTAATATTAAAGGCTGGATCGGTTCTGAGACACCCCATAGACGCTGTCGCGTGTGTATCCCATTTCCCTTCGCCCACCCTCCGTTCCTCCGCCTCCGCCCTCTTCTCGGCTATTTCTGACGTTCGCCATCGCTCGCGCCGCCGAGCAAGCAACCACCCCGAAATATACGCACGTTCGATCGAACTAAACATCGCGAACCGATAAATATATCTACGCATAAAGTCATATGCTTTTGGACCTTAACCTTCCGTCCAGGACCGTTTATCGCCCAATCTCGAGGGACCACGGTCCATAAGAATATTTTATAAGGATCCCTCATATACATGAACAACTTCATAAATTTCATTTTATAAAATTGATTCATTCACGACAGTTGAGTTGACGTTTCTTTTTTTTTTTTTTTTAAGTCCCTCATTTGAAGCTACATATAATTAATTGACATCTATAATTTATCGTACTCTATAAAATATCAGTGAATTTAACATCATGCGATGTCTTATCTATATATATTATTCTTATCATATTGATTTTAATATTAATATAGTGTAAATTTATAACAGTGTTTAAATCTATTTTGGTCCCAGCAACTTGAGGCACTGAAAAAAATTTATCAATATTCGTTTGCTATTTGTAGACCTTTAGAACTCGATCATCCACATCGTATTTGCTCCATTTTGTCTCGTATGTCTGAGCGAAAACTTTCCGCTCAGCTAGAGTATTCTCATCCTGTCTGGCAACTTTTCATTAGAACTCGCTAAATAGCGTCGCTTGACGGCTAGTGACTAAGATAAAGAGGCGACGAAGGCTGGGAAATGACTGGTAATGCGGCCCGCGTGTCGTCAATTTTTTTTTTTTTTTTTTTTTTTTTTTTTTTTT
>NW_017259206.1:203416-215104 GCF_001594045.1 Atta colombica
CTCGCGTCGTTTCGCTTCGCGACACATATTCAACGCAATGCGCGCAGCAGTTCCCTTTCTTCAGTTTGACTCTCACGCCCCAACTGTAATAATCGTGTTGTATTGGACCCGATAGCAATTTTCTAATTGTCCGCGTCTCTTGATGAAAGCCTTCGATCACGTGGAGCCTCTTAATTCTCTCAATTAAACGAGTCCTCGCTTACAGATTCTCCACCTGAATGAACATAGACTTACGATTTAAAAAAACTAATTTTGTCGAAGAAAAATCCTTTTAACGAACGAGCTGTTTTTACAAGGTATCTTGTAATGAATAGAATAAAATATAATAAAGTTCTCGGTAATCCTTATCATTAGATTTTATATAATATATGTATGTATATAGTAATCTGGAGAAACAACTTACAAGATTTTTTACGTTAATATGTAAAATATTAAATATAGGATAATTTGATAATCAATGAACAGGATAACATAAAACTCATTCTTTAAATTTTATTTAATTAATTTTGAATTTTAAAATTTTATTAGTTAAATTTTTAATAAAATTTTAACTAGAGATAGAAAGAGAGAGAAACTTATCTATTTTAAAATATATATGTTTAAATCTTTTATTGGGAAAAGATTACAAACATTTTTGTTTTTATTCCTACGATTTTGAAATTCCTACTAATTTTATTCCAAATGATATCTTATGATGAGACATCAATCAAAATAAATTCATGCTGCAAAGCGTACATAGACACTTTAATGAATTTTGACTACTTGACTTCCTGTATCTCTTAAACCAATTCTCAGCTTAATTTGAAAATTTTTTGTCATTAATGTCTCATCATAAGATATCATTTGACACACAATTTAAAATAGCGAATAAAAAAACGGCCGAAAAAAAATTATCGAGATTTTGTCTCTTTCTTAAAAAAAAAAAAAATTATAATTTATTAAAAATTTTTAATTTATTTATTTTGTTAAAGACCTAAATTATTTTTATTAAAGACTTTATCGTGAAAATTTTGGTGATTTGGACACATCGATCGTCCGTTTCATGATGTGATTATTGTAGGAATCACTGATTAAAATACATTAAAATTCATTGTTACGTTATTGAAAGATTCCTTATGCTTCAGGATCTTGCGAGTTTCCATCGAGTTGGTCAGGAGAATGGTTTCAGTATGGCAAGCCTCAATCAGTCATTATAAATACGACCGTTCTCGGGGAACGAACATGCCTCGAAAAAACGGATGACAAATATATCGTTTTGTAAGTATCTTCTCATTTAAATTAAAAAAAATATTGAATCATCTTTCCATCATTTTATTGCAAATTGTTCAATTTGCTATCGACAATAAACATTTTGATAAAACTTTTTAGATTTTCACAGGTATTATCTTCAAAGATACCACACACAGAAGGTTTGCGAGTTATCGCCGTGTTCTATTGCTAATGCCAACGTTTTGTGAACCTTGTCGTTCACGAAACGTTGACATTAGCAATAGATGAAAACACGGCGATAACCCGCAAACCTTCTGATATATCTTTGAATAAACATTTTGCTTGTCGTTTCAGCGGTGACAATTGTTATCACTGTATGATCATCAATGGACGCCATGAGAACGTTATTCAATATCGCGAAAGTACGTTTATTGAATCTGAATTAGATATAAAGCTTTAAGTGCAATTCAGGAAGAAATTTTACTACAACCTGATAATTATTTTAGCAGGCTGGTGCAACTCGGAGCGATTGCGTTTGGAAAACATGTGCTCGGAAATTACTTCGGATGATACGCTCTATTCGATGTTCCGTGTGAACTCGAAACCAATAGCTTGCCCATTCAGCGGAGCGTCGTTCACATTCACGTATAATCGGGGTTACGGCGAATGTGCTATGCCTATAAGTCTCGTGGAGAAATGTACTGATGAGAGCAAACTCCTTCTCAAGTATCAGGCCTGTCCAGACGTCGTGGGAACCGAGAGCAACAGTAAGTTGATCGTTATATAAGTATTATCATTAAAAGTATTGGATCAACTAACTCCATCGTGCTTAATTACATCGTAATTACTTCTGCAGCACGTATATGAAATATAGGTACTTATTTATGTTGCAAACACTTATTGATGTTCGCAATTAATATTATAGTTATCTGGAGCATTATCTTCAATAGCATGAATAAAAATATACATGTGTATTAATTATCGTAAAAGTAATATCTGATGAAATAATTATTAATAGATAGATTTGATTGAGCATCAAATTTAATTGTGATATTACTAGTTCTATTGCGTTTTAAAAGTCCAAAACAATTTCGACGCACATTCAAATAATTACAAACATGTATAATATATATGTATGTACATGTAGTATATATGTATGTACATATGTAGTATATACATATAGTATATACAAATTCACATTGAATTATTTAAAAATATTAAAGATCCAGATTTGATGAGCCTTTATTCTCTATTGGTTAAATAATATCTGATAAAATCATATTTTATAATCTAGATTTTCTAAAATTTTTAAAGTAAATTTCATGCTGAAGAGTGAAATCTCACTCCTAAAGAAAACTGAAAATTGAGTCATTCTTTTTTAACTAGCCCAAATTTCATTATTTAGAGTGAGATTCCACTCCAAAGAGAATTTAGAGAAACACATTATTTTATAATTTACGTTTAATTTTTTTTAGATTTCTATGATTTGACTAGACATTTTATAAACATGTTTTACTTTCACAATATTTATATATAATGAATAATATTTATCTATAAGTATTCTAAAATAAAATAATAAAAATCTATATGTAATTAAATATTTGAAATATTTGAATTATTTGATCATGTTGCGCCTTTTTTCCTATCTATCTTTTTTGGTTACCATTTTTCTTATTTTTTCTACATCCTTCACACTTAGTCCATACTTTCTTCCGAAAAACGTTGCAGCTATTTCTTTTTCTACTAAATACGCTTCTCCTTTGCTAAAGACGCCTCTCTTCTGGCCTCTCTTATGTCCTCTCTATCCACTAAAAAAAATCCTTCGTTGTTTTTCCAAACTCATCAATTTTCTTTACTCTCTCTTTCCCTTTCTTCTCAAAATCCTTCTCTAATTTCTCCATTTCTCCTTTCATCCAGTTTCCCCCTTTCCATCATCTTTTTCTCCAGTGTTCTGATTTTCTCTTCCTATATCTCTTTAATTTTTATTCCCTCTATGAATGTTTTCGTCTCCTCTTTTAATGCCTCTAATCTAATTGCTTACTTGTTTCTCATTACTTGTCTCGTCACTTTCGCTTCCGTTATCCTCCTCTATAAGTGATATTTTCTTCATGCTATCCTTAACTTCTGCCATTAATTTCCTCTGTTTAGGCTCGATCGTTTTATTTATACCCGTTTTCCGATTCGGATCTCCCGCATTCTTTGCCGTCATAACTTTACTCTCTGGTCTATCTCTATATACGCCACAACTCGCTTTCTACCCTGCTTTCAACTTCTTCTTTACTTGCTCAACTTCTTCTATCTCCAAAATTTATTCTCCTGCTATCGCTAGTTTCTAAAATTTTCACTATTCGCATAAAAATTGCACAGCTTACGTGGCGTGTAGAGATGCGTCTCTACACGCCACCTAACCATATTTGAAATACATATTTACAAATATTTTATAATATCTTAAATTTTTATTTTTTTTATACAAATTTTTATTTTTCTATAAAATCTTTATGTATTTGATTATTTGCAGCCGAGGAATTACAATGTCTTGCCAGTTGGAACGATGGTCGAAATAAATATCTCGTGGGAACTTTGAAAGAAAGGAGCGCACTGAATGACGCAAAAACTTACAGGTGTGAAATATATTTATATTTTAATTCTATGTAACGTAATTATCCAAAGTCCGTGACAGCAATAGTTTTTGTTGCGATTTTGTCGCGGGATGCTTATACTGCGCATCAAGTAGCTTATTTATACGTTGCACCTACATATCAGATTATGTATTACGGTTTTAGTCACATTTCATGGCATGCTGTTTATGACATAAAAAGATTTATACTCGTATTTATAGTCAGACGCCTTATATTTAAGGCTTCCTTAAATTTATCTTTAGATACTCTACGAATTATTTCATTGGCTGCTGAGCATCTAAAGATAAATTTACGGGCATTAGACTTGGTAAGGTGAAAAAATGGTTAACCAGTTATTTGTCATGTTTTCACATAGACATTATTATAACTTTCTGCTCCCTCCATGAAACGTATATGTACGCTGAGGGAAACATGATGATTAACCAACAAGAAAAAAAAAAAGATCGGAAAATCTCTTTGAAAAATTCAAGATCGTTATCGAATGATATCTTTTATTTGATAGGTGTTTCCTGTATGAAGAAAAGTCTCATCATCAGGGAAAGATGATTTATTTACTTGCACAATCCGGCGACCCTACTTGCAACGGTCTAACCACAGTTTCCGAAGGTTCACCCACCATAAAACTTATTAAAGGTAACTGTACAAACGAAATCAAAAGGTTTTTCAGGATTAATAAAAATAATTATACCATCTTTTATATTTTTGCTTTATTTCTTGTGTTAATAGTTGATAAAGAGCACAGTAGATGCAAATATCCTGCTTGGGTAACTCAACACCATGACTGGCATTCTCTCAATGGTACGAAAAGCTATCATTTTACAAACAAGAACGCGACGCTGAGAGTAAAAATGCAAGCACAAAATACTGATGGCGAAATCGTCCATGAGGAAAAAATCGTTTGTCACAATTTAGAGAAGCTATATCCGAATGACAATATGCAAGGAAATAAAGTGAAACTGGTTGCTCATGTCACCAGCGGCTGGTGAGTAATTTCTAAATTCTCTTGAGAGTTTTAACGTACATCACAGTTGTTTGAATCTTATTTATGGTTGCAGCGATATTGGTTACGTTTGTATGATATTTCACAAAAGAGACAGCCATATCATTGAGATACAGCAGTCAGGTGAGAAAAACTTTGAGCGTACAACAGCATTACATTTAAAATCAGTATTACATAATATACGTATATAAAACATTTTTTTTTTCTTTTATTGCAGATCAAAAAGCAATTATGCCAGAGGAAGCGTGCTCAATGTCTGATCCCTCCACGAGGCCGTATACGACCTTAATAAGTAAGTGCTAATTTATGCTACGTCATCGCTTATAAATATTGATATAGGAAACTTGTGCGCTTTATTATGGTATTGCGGATTAGTGGGCGAGCAGCAAAACATATGCAAATCATGTCTCTTTTTTTACAGCCACATTCTTGCATCAGAGAAGATGTCCTAATTCAGGACAGTATGAGATTTTGAATTTTGCTTCATTGGATGCATTGTCAGCTGCCGCACCGAGTCGGCAGCGGCGTAGCGAGCTGTCGAGAACGACCAAGAGGCGAACTTGGCAGGAAAATGAAAACGAGGAATGCAGAAGTACGGATATTCAAATTGGCTGCACCCCGTCCGATCAAGCCGAAATAATAATCGGCAACACGTGCGAACATGAAAAGATTGGTAAATATGAATGAACATTTACTACTTGTGATTTACTACTTGTTAATTTATATGAAGAGAAAAAAATATATAAAAAGTAAAAAAAGACTAAAGACTCGATATATATTTTGGCAGCCTATTCTTGTCACGGCAGCTGGGAAGAGAAAGGAATGTGGTATACGATAGCGTCGCAACGGAATTCTGAAATTTCAGGCAGTACAGGACAAACGTTTTGTTTTTCTATGCTTCTCAAAAACGCCAAAGACAAAGGCAGCAGACAGAAGCAAGAAAAAGAATTATGGCTTTCGAGGCCATCGCGTACTTGTCAAAGAGAAGTCAAGGATGAATGGACGTATAGACTGTCCAATCAAGGTAATTACAAATATATGATATTTTGCGATTAAAATTAATCGAAAAATTGCAAAGATTTTTATAAATGGATAAATATTGAGATGGGAGGAACTAGCACCGATGACCTTGACAAGATATTTTAGCCAAGATATTTTAGACAAGATATTTCGCTCATTGTTCATTAAAAAGTTAGTAACAAAAGTTTGAAAAAAAATGTCTTACTTTTGCCATATACAATATTAAGAACTGCTCTATACTTTTCTCTGTTTACCTAATGACTTTCCGTGCGAAGTGAGGTCCATTTCATCTTCCCTGCCTAGAGGCACAAGATTTTTCACGCAAAGCGTGGTTCATCCCGCTTTCTCTCTCCTTCCTCTGCCTAAGGATGTGCGTGACTTTCCAAGCGAAGTAAGGTTTACTGCATAAAAAGTTACGCACCTCTAGGCGGAAAGCGAAGGTGAGATGGAATTCGCTTCACGTGAAAAGTCGTGCGCCTCTGGGCAGAGGAAAAGTGGGGTGGACCTCACTTTACGCGGAAAGTTACTATGTTTTATAAGTAAGAGGTATAAAGTAGTATTTGTATATACTAAAAATAAAAAAAAATATTTTTTGAACTTCTTTTATTAACAAATAACGAGCAACAGCTAAAACCTGTTGGAGACCAGGAACTCCAACAGGATTATGACCTTGACAACACATGTTAAGATCTAGGTCTTCGGCTGGCTCCCTCCATCTCAATATTTATCATAATATTTGAAATATTCAGGGAATATCTTATTAGAACAATTTATTTGTTGAAAAATAGATATTAATTAATAAAAATAGATATTAATAATTACGATAATTTATCACATTTCGCTGTAGTTTCAAGATATATTACATTATGTTAGGTTTAAATACATGAGTAAGCACGATATAAATATTCAACATTTGCATTTTGTTTCAGGAATGTGCGAGGTCTTAATGAAAACTCCAAACGCAGCGTCTGCTTCGTCGTTATCTCAGCTTCTGTTTATTTTACATATAGTAACTTACACCGCTATTAATACGCTATGCGTATTACTTTCGAGATGATCTGCAGCTATTATGTAAGACTGTCTAAGTACTGTAATTTCCAGCACGAATTCTCAGGTATTGCGTGTTTCTGGAAGTGTATATAGCTCAAAAAGTTTGTAAGCTATTGACCGATCGATGAGCTGTCGTAAACAGTGGGAAATATGCAGCTAAATAGTTATTACCGACAATATTAATTTCCGTTTTGTTGGAACAGACTAATTACTTAATCGGTGATTAAGAGTGTTCCCAATTGGGAATGAAACGATTTAAACATGTCCATAAATTATTTTTTATACATATAATACTTAGTTAAAAAAGTGTTCCTTAGCTTGAAAGAAAATAACTGTTTGGCACAAGTTTCCTTTCAGTTGTTGCCATCAAGGCAATAGTAATTTCATTTAGGTTAACCTTATGTTGGACAGTGATTTGCCTGCACAGTAGTTGAAATACTGTCGCATACTTATTGTCATGAAAGTTGCCACAATCTGTTTGAAACCGTTTTCATAAAATATTTAGTCTACATTTCCATCAATTAAATGGAAATATAATGAAATAAAAATTGATATGAAATCGCTTACCTGCGAACAGTACACGACACCGCCATGGGCACGATGAAGCTGCATCAAGTAAAAATCATAAAACAGAATAAAAGACGCACTATTATGAGATTTCTCTTGTAACGATAATAAGTAATAATGAAATAGTATCTACTTGAAGGCGATAGATAGTCTTCAAAATTGGACTTTAAAATGAAAGTAAATAATTCTTTTGACAATTCTCGATTTCTCTTTTCATCTTGTGGACGAATAGTTTGAAAATTCTCTGTTTCATCTGGATTTCCAATAATCTATTATGCGATCGGTTTGTAAGAGGCCAACTGACTAACTGTTGCCTGAATGTTGCCATGAAGTTGCTCATAATTGTTGGTAGCGATAAAAGATCGGTAATAATCCAATAGACAAAACTTTCACTTTCCTTAATATTGAAAGCAACTTAAAGCAGTTTCAAGCAAATTGATATTTGACAACAACCTGTGGGAAACTTGCTATCTGGATTATTATAATTTACTGCAGACTAGTATTCTAAAAGAGTGACCAAACTCTAGATTACTAGCGTTTTCGATATAACGTTTATTAGCTATATACTGCCTGAATTGTTGATTAATTACAATAGTTCTCAATGGATAATCATGTGGATAATAATTTTTGATTGTTCATATGTTTTTCGCTTAATTTTATATGAAAGAGAACCGAGATGATATATTCAGGACTAGGCAAAGACACATCGTAGATTGTATTTTAAATACAAAAAATATTCTGTGGAAACTGTATTTCAGATATAAAATACTGTTGAAAAGTGTGGTTAAAGAGATACAAAAAATATTCTTGAAAAATTTCCTTCAGGATTAAGGTAAATATCTCAAACATTTTTACACTATACGTGTATTTGTAGTATTCCCAATATGTGTTGGAAACAACTGGTAGCACCAGCCTATACAAGATTCGGCAGAGAATTTTTGTTACCATTACACATCGATTATCTGAGAATCGTGGCAACTGAAATGATCTCTGTAATTCTCAATAGGAATATACCGGATATCTGGAAAATATCCGATATCCGATATCCGATATTATCCAGTCAGATAGCTGGATATCATTAGTATCCAATAATACATATATATTCGACTGAAACTTTATATTAAAAGTTTGCTTTATCAAAAATTAATGCAGAATTTTCTTCTTTTCTTGAATTGAACTTCTTGCACAATTCATTTTTCTCTTTTTCTTTTCACTTTAGGAAGATAAAGAAATTCATCTATTATCGCTATTTTCTTGCTTTTTTTTTTGGAAGCCTTGTTCCAGATATTTGACTGGATATCCGAAAAGAATGTGATATCCGATATCTGGTAATTTTACGATCTGGTACATCCCTAATTCTTCCTCTGAATCAAATCTGTTTCCAGATCAAAGAATACAAACATTTAAATCTCCATGTCAACTTCTTCGCTCATAGGTCAATATTCTCTTCTGTTGTACATTCTTATGTTTTCATTATTATCTTGTGATCACAAGATATTTAGTGAATACATTTTTGTTGGAGATAAGGCCTAAGCTTTCTTAACGTGCAACATTTCGTACAGTAAATTTCTATGTAGAAAGATTTCATCTTTTACAGTTGAGTTGTATTTTACGTCATACATGTATTTGGAATACTATCTAGTCCTGATATAATACTTCTGAAATGACAAAGGCATAATTTACGAGACAGCCTCGAATCACGACCACTTCAGAGTATTTATATTAAGCTCGAAAACTCATGTACATTATTAAATACCATCGCGCTACTGTAAATACGACCAGGGTATAAGTAATCGAGATTTCAATTGGATTATTTTCGAATAAAGATTGGGATATTGCTATGTAATTACAGTTCGACAGAACTCATATTTGGATCTAACGTAATATATAGCACATAGGTTCTATCTTTTAGCTAGTATATGCAATTGTACATAATATAATTGAAATATTGTATAAAGAGACTGTTTCTAAAAGAGTATAACAAATATACCGCTCACGATATTGCATTTTGTCACTGAAAATGCATAGATATTGCATTTTCAAAGATATTCTTGAGATCGGCCTTGCAATAGGAGATCCGCGAAAATACGACACATTCGTACTATACTACTGCTATTCAAATTTGTAAACAAATTCAAAGAAAAAGATCAGCAGATTGATAAAAAATATCTTATAATAATTTTTAAAATTAGCGACTATAAAAATTAATTAAAGAGAAAACTATATGAAAAAATTTGAAGCTTTTAATAATAAAATTTAAGTTTTCAATAATAAAATTTAAATTTTAAGCTTTCAACTCTGTTAAAAGAATAATTTTGTTAAAAGATGTGATCCTGCTAATCTTTTAAAATTATGTAAAACAAGGGACAAGATAATTTATCTTGACAAAAATTCCTTCTATAAAAATGATAAGCTCTCGGCTCTGAAATTAAATATTTGAGTAAGATTAAAAATTTTAATGCATATTTTGGAAAATTGAAGACAAGAAGTACTGTTATATTCAATCTATTGAATAAAATTGTACATTAATTAACATCGTTTGTCATCAATCAGTACATCAAAGATTTCCAAGGGCCTAACGCAAAGATAGGCGAGTGTAGTACATTTGCGGATGCATTAAGATTTGTACTAGTTACGCGAGAATAGTGCTTTTGCATTTCCAGCATAGAGTTAGTGGATGTCGGAATAGATCGATCACGCATTTCGCTCCTCCCGATCGATGATATATACAATCGGCATGTATGCATCGGAAACGGATATGCGCGAAAACTGATAGACACGTTTCGATCTATACACGCTGAATATGTATATATAACAATGAGGGTATTTCCTCTGAACAATTCCGGGTGATACATTTTTTCGATAATCCGATATGCGTGCGATCTCTAGCGCGAGATCTGTGCGCGCTGTATAAATACTGGTTGGAACTTGTGTATTTCGCTTTTTTTTCTACATTTTCGTTAATTAAGATAGCGTAATTAACGAAGATATTTACGAGCCGGCGAGATTGTAAATTATATCGTGTTAATCGAACTTCGAATAACATTCATCATCGTATCTCTACATTCCGTATAATGTAATTTAATATACAGATTTTGATGGTACAGAAACTTCATGGCGCGCGTTTTATTTAATGTTTCAGAACATTCATTTTTGCAGCAATTAGACATTATTAAAATATCATAAACTTTTATTGTCAACACTTCAGAAGGATAACATGGCTAATGAATAGAAATTAAATTTCCTTCATTTAAAAGTACTAAAGTCTGTTCGGATAATGTTTGGTTAACAATTGTCAGTCTCCAACGAATTTTAGAATTAACGATTAACTTTCCAGAAGCATAGACAGCAAAAGCTTAAAGAGCATCGATTAGATTGCATTCCTAGACGCGTACGTCTATGAAATCAATTCGACAAAGTAGAGATAATAGTGTATTAAGTCTATATGATATCACGATCAGAGAAAGGAATCCGAGAATACGGTCCATCACATGGACTTCAATAGTTTTATATTTTTCTTAAATGATATACTGAAATATGTACACATACAAAATTTTATTGATTGACATGTGTATGCGCACGCACACGCGCGCGCGCACACACACACACACAGACAGAGAGAGAGAGAGAGAGAGGGAGAGAGGGAGAGAGAGAGAGAGAGAGAGAGAGAGAGAGAGAGACGACTTGCATATGTCACGTGCTCATATAATTAAGGATTAAAATCGATAGGAAGGAGCAGCGTGTAGAGAAACATGTATCTATGCGGACGCACGTTTTATTATTACATTTTACAATTAGTCGGATCTACATCCATTAACTCTGTGATATCACATCTAGACGCAAAATGTAACTGCCAAAAGAAAAAAGAAGAGAGAGAGAAAGAGAGAAATGAACGAAGCTGAGCTCTAAAGGCATTTTTTTATTGTATATATTATATATTTTCTAAATAATGGACTGTTCCGGAATTCAGGAAATTTGTTGACGAGCGAAAGTGTATGGATTCGAATTATTAAACATTTGAGCATTTAAATAAGACATGCAGATTCTTATTTTTATACAGATAGGACGACCTATCGCGATATCCTATTCCCCTGCGCACGTGCGCACACACGCACGTACACACACACGCACGCACGTACACACACACACACACACACACACACACACACACACACACACACACACACACACACACACACACAC
>NW_017259206.1:215204-221253 GCF_001594045.1 Atta colombica
TCACAAGTCAAGCGAAAACGTATACATATTGATACATATGGAATATATTTTACATAAGTTTTGTAATTACCCTATCATAGATAAGTATATTATTAGCGTTCACGTTTTCTCCGAAAGCAGGATGCAAATCTCGACTTTAGACGCCTAGTTCATTATCGTCGCTATTACTTTTATCATTATTACCGATATTATCAACGTATTAGAACTTTGTTATATTGTACAATTATTTTACACGCTACTTTGAGACGAGATCTAATTAGTAGTGCAGGCCTTGTTACTTTATCGTGATCGAATGCGAAACAGAAACGACAACCGATGCCTTATACTGTATTTCTAATGCCTTATGCGGATCACAAAAGTATGAACGGTTGGTTACTTTCCATCCCAGAGCGTCTCCGTGCACAATTGGCAAAATTCGGTTGCTACATGTGTGTATATTAACAAATATAAATTGTCATCTCTACGATGAATACGCTGATGATCCCCCATGTAGTCGCATATACGCCTATATTGAATTCCGGAAACAGATATTACAGATGTAACTTTAATACTTCTAAAATAAGTTATAACTTATAAGACATGAAAACGAACAATTGCATGGTGATCGCGCGAAAGATGAATACATTGATCGCATGAAAGTGAGAGAGAGAGAGTGAGAGAGAGGGGGGGGGGGAGAAGGGGAGATATGAGTCGACAAAGACGATAACTCACAAGTTTTGTATATCCACATGCGCACACGTATATTTTGTTTATTGCTGTGATGAATTACATTATAAATATTAGCGTGTAAGGCGGTTTAAATGCGGCTTTTCTTGCCATTCTAATATAATTGCAAGCATTAGTCACACTCCCCGTTCGGATGTAAGCCTTTTAAAAACCGTACGGATATGGAACGACGACCTATTTATCCTTGATGTATTTAATTGTACGATATTTACACGATAGCATTCTTTGTAAAGCGCCTTGGATAAACGACTCGTCCAGAAGGCGACTCGCCGCAACGACAATTTCGTACAGGAAAAAAGAAGAGAGAGAGAGAGAAAGAGAGAGAGAGAGAGAGAGAGAGAGAGAGAGAGAGAGAGAGAAGGAGAGAGGGAGAGAGAAAGAGAAGATTTATTTTGCTACGCGCGTGCGAAATTATGCGAGAATAAAATTACGCCGAGATATGTTTATCCTCGCGCGAAACACGGTACTTACTCAACGATGCTAATATAACAGGGAGACTTTTCTTAATAAATAAAAAGATTATTGCCAACATCTGTGTCAACAAAGCCTTTGCTGCCTTCATTTCTTTCATGCTTCCAAACTTCAACTTGTGTAATTAATGGAATTGCACATTGATAATCGTATCGTGAAATCATTTCTTATCAAATACAATTTTTATAATTAGATATCACAAAACGCTTCAGATATATTAAATAATTAACATTAAAGGTAGTTATAATAATTAATGAAATTATTCGAATCATATTTGAATGTATTTTTAACGATACAAAAGAGTTATTATACGTTATTTTGTATCGATATAAATTACTAACAAGGAAAGGTTCTCAACCTCAAAAATTCAAAAAATTATGAAATTTTTACAATATATGGAAAATGTTCTGATATGGTAATACTTTTTTTTTGTTGCCCAAATTCAACACATTCACAAAGGAATAATGAACTTCTAAAAATTGGTCTATTTTTTGTTTTTATTATTGTATTATTTTTTATTTTATTTACCAATAAAAAATTTTATATAGATAACTTATTTCTAAGTTTGGGAATCCTTTTAATTTAAAACATTGAAATTTCAAACAAACAAGTATTCACACGCGTTTACGTATCTGCGATGTGAACAATTCGTTGAAGAATGTGCTAAAAAAATACGGATTCGAATTAGAATTAGAGGTAACTTACAATGAAAAGAACGTGGAACGTAAATATAATGAAAATTTAACTGTAGCAGTATATAAAAAAAAAGTATATATCTCACGCATTTTAATGGAGGCTAATTTTTGGCAGGCAGATTTATTTAGCAAAAGAAATAATATTCATTCAGCTGATCTCAGCACGTAACGCCGATTCGCGTGACTGTAACAAATTTATTTTCTTCGCTCATGCAAGATTTCGGATGATTTAAAGTCCACTGGTTTAGCGACTATAACAATATCGGTTAGTGTTAATCCCAATAAATTAAACTTTCTTTAAGATAAATTGTTAGTAGAGATATATTTCCATAATTGATTTACAATCAGATTGAGAAAAAACCAGCTTCACTAATTTTTGATTAATCTTGTGTGCTAAGTTTATATTACGATTATTCTTATCTTTTTATCTATTTAAGCCTAATCGTGCGTGATTATTTTTTTTATCTACACGATCATAAGTTCCTGGACATTTTCAAAAATAAAGTGAAACATATTTTACTATTCCAACCTAAAATAATAATAGTTTTAATTCTTCTTCAAAAATATTCTCATCGAAAATCTCGAAATCTTCCTATTTCAACTAATCGCAACTTTAATTCTCTTTCAAAAAATATTCTGCTTCCGGATTTGATAAATCATTTGCTATTGTTTCCAATCCTTTCTTTACTTCAGATAATTGTAAATATAGCGATTTTATTACATCGATTTTTGATAACCATTTTGTATCAGACAAACTTTCAAGCGACAATTTTATTATTAATTTTTTAAAGATTTCAAATTAAAGATTTAAAATTTCCCATCGTTTTGTTGAAGACGAGAAAAAAATTGAATAATCTTTGCACAATACCAAAAAAAGTAATAAGACGTCACTTCTGACGTCGTATTCCAAAATATTTTTTTATTTCTTTACATTGCCAGCCTTTACATTGTCCTTTTTTAGCATCATAAATCCAATTCTTCTTTATTTAAGCTTAATTTAAGCTTCTTTATTTAAAATTTCAGTCGCTAACCTTTTGTTATTTTATTGTTAAAAAAGATTATATTATTGCAGTTAGGTAGCGTTAATAAAAAATAAAATAGTAAAATTTGCATTTTAGTTTATTTTTAAGATTATTCGGGAATTTATGAATGATAATGTACAGTATAGTGGCTTGCATAATAAATGAAAAGTATAGTTTTTCATAGACACAAATTCGATATTATTTCAATTGTCAAAATATATTTGTGACAAGAATAATTTCAAAAATCCATTATATCTATATTTCACTTAAGAAGAAAAAGCTAACATCTATGATTGGATCGCTGAAGCGAAAGATTCAGAAAAGTGGACAGCATATAATTCTTTTTGCCTTCTCTGAGACTTCGTTCAATCGTAGAAGTGAATTAATACCTTCGGGAGTTAAGTCCCATCGTGATAGACTTACTGAGCGTATTTCGCCCAACAGCATTTTTGTACAACATTACTGAGATTTGTAGTTATCTTATTTATAAAAAGAAGATCATATCAAAATCAGGGTTGCCACAGAAAAACCGAAAAAATCGGGAAAAATCAGGGAAATTGAAATTGGAAATTGTCATGGAAAAGTTAGGGGGAAATGTAAAAAAGTATATCAATTTTGTGCACATTCGCTAAATGTCTGATGGCGAGTTACTAACGATCCGCATTGATCGCTAGTAACTCGCCATCAGACATTTAGCGAATGTGCACAAAGTTGGTATACTTGATACGTGAATTCGAATTAGATTCAAAGTATTATACCAATTATTCATATGTTGACATTAGAATATTTTTATTTCTTCATATTTGAATATTGACTTCTTATTCTCTTAGTATATTCCTCGAGTTTGGTTTTCCGATCCCATTTGAGGAGTCACAGTAACGTGCGTATCAATTTTTAGCTTTTTAGCCCTCTTCAGAAAGGAGAGACTCGCTTGGTTTTTGCATTTGGTAGTAGTTTATATTCTTACTCCTTAGAGATAATCCTTTGTCAATACTCGAGAAGATTAACATCAAACAGTGAACGCGAAAAATTGCGTGTAGGCCGCGCAAATGGAATCGAAGCCGGATCCGCAGATTACGAGTCAATCGCACTGAATCGATGAGCCACTCGGCGCCCCTACGAAATTACAGAAACACTTATATTAGCGTATAGTAACAAAGTTAAAACTTTATCATATTTTAATTATTGTCAAGTTTATGTAAATACAAACGTAGTAAATACGCGTTGTTTTTACAGAATAGCGAGCTGAAAGCGAAAATGAAGCGATTACAGATGGCTGTTTACGTACAAGCGCAACAGAATGCGATGTATGCAAACAGAGACTGATAAATAGGAGACATCAGGCATGCCAAACAATGCCGGAAATGTTGGAATTTTATGACACAAGCAGCGGCGTAATCGATGTAAGTGTATCTCTGAATTGGAGCATGCAATGTCCGAGATTTGAAAATAAAAGGGAAGAAATATGGGTAAAAATGCAAGAACAATTTTGTTTCATTGACTGCTATAGTTCCACTCTATCATTATTATTAATTATTTTATAAATTATATCTTATGTAATAATAATTAATGATATAATTTCATATAGAGGACGAGATAAGAATAATGGAATTGGAGAAGGAGAAATGGAGCATGAGGGACGTATGTGTATCGAACTAAATCAAAGACTATAAAGAAACTCGAGAAACAAATAGAAGAATACTTCTAGAAGAAAAATTATTAAATTCCAAAAAATTCATGATTTGCGAGAACATTCCGTCGCATTGCCATGTAATGACACATTATTATAAATGTAAATATGTCTAACAATGTAAGAAAAACAAAGAAGGAGAAGGTAGATTAACGAGCTTCCCATGCAAAACAATAAGTTACGATACATCAAAGTAACTAAATAATTAAAATGACTCGTGAACGAAAAGGAACTTTTAATAATTTATTGGAGCTATTTCGATGTCGTCATGATTTTTTGCTTTTGGTTAGAAAAATTGTTAATGGAATCACATCTCTTAATCCTACATGATTATCATTAAAGACCGTAAAGATAATTTTCAGCGATTTAAAAAAAAAAAGCATTGCATCGGCAAGTGATATTCTGTCGCCAGTGAATTACGGAAATACGGAATACTTAGAATACGAGACACGGACCCTTTGGGATATGCGACCGACGGCCACGGTGTGTCTCGCCTGCAGGTCTCGGCGGGACCGAGACGTGGTCGTTCGGTCGTTCGGTCGTTCCTCGAACGTGGCTGCTCCTGCGCGGTGTGTGGCGGTGGAATCCTTATCGGCCCCCGTAAAAGCACCGATAAACATGCGCCGAGCCGAGCGAATGGCTGGTGGTTGGTACCCCGCGATCACCCACGATAGGGCGTAGGACCGCGCGCGCACTGGCGCGCACTGGCGCGCACTGGCGCGCACTGGCCTAGTCGAACAGGTCGAACTCGAAAGCAGGCGACTGGCGAAGGCAGGCACCACGTGCTGCCACTACCAGACGTATAATCGATAGTGCACTGCGCTCTCTGTGCCACCGGCGGTCAATCAACCCTCGCGCGCGTTCGGGGCCGGCCGGATGTGATGCGCTCCGACTCCGACGCAACGTAAGGTGCGACCTGTCGAAGAAACGCGGTCATCGCCCGATCATCCGCCCGAACGAGATGACGGACGTACCTCCGCTCGCACCTCGTCGCATCGACTCACCCGTGTAAGCTCGTAAGTTCGTTTCTTCCGGAGAATATCGAGAATACCGGGAACCGGGAACTGCGCGCTCGCTGATCCTCTCTTCTGTGATCTTATCTGTGATTCGATCTGCAGAATCTATATTCCCTTTGCTTTTTATTTCTTTTTCTTTGTCTCTTTTATCTCGCGCAGAGTTATGTGGATTTAGGTACGGTTCGTTAAACTCTCGCGCTCGCCTCGCGCAAAATCCTAGCCGTTTTCGACGTAGTGAAGGAGCGACCTTTGCCTCGCTGCAATTTGGAGATTAACATAACTGCAATCATCTTTAAATTATCTTGATTCTAAGTG
Organism: Atta colombica; assembly: GCF_001594045.1. Taxonomy (NCBI): domain Eukaryota; kingdom Metazoa; phylum Arthropoda; class Insecta; order Hymenoptera; family Formicidae; genus Atta; species Atta colombica. The sequence continues at coordinate 221,140 of NW_017259206.1, forward strand.
AATTTTCTGTCGACGCAAGGACCATTTGGTGAAATACAAGTGGTGAGGATTTTTATTTTGCAGCGTTTAAAAGGTATCTTCGGAGAAGATAAAACGGATATATATATATATATA
>NW_017259206.1:221353-224800 GCF_001594045.1 Atta colombica
CTGAAAGTATTATTTCAGTTTTCAATTGAATTGAGTTGCAAGTTCGACAGTAATTGGCACGCAGTTCGTATTATTGAAAGTTATATTTAAAATTTACATAGAAATATTATTAGGTATCAATATCTAGCCTCGACTGTGTTTGGCACTTTCTTACTTATTTGATTTATTCATTATAGATTCTCATTAAAATGTGAAAATGAACATTACGGTGTACATCAATTACAATTTACGCAGTTCGTGTTGAAAAGAAGATTACAATCTTTCGAAATAAAGAACAACTTGGAAAAACTCGTTGAGGATTTTTATTTTACAATGTGCTAAAAGTAATATCTTTGTAAAACGAGACTTTCCTTGAAATTGTTATCGAGGCCAACATTCAATTCATTAAAGATTCTCTCCATTAAAATGTGGAGATTGAACGTCATGCGTATTATTAGTTATTATATTGCAGTTTCCATCAAAAAGGGAATTAATTACGGTTATAATTAAACTAAGCTGTCTCTCGTTGCTGCCAGTTCGTAATTACTTAGATGACACAGTGACACTTTCCTTTCGAGTAATCGGATCACATGCTTATCGCGAGCCGAAGTTACATGATCATCGCAATATTTCTAGAGATTATTGTCTAACTGTTACAATTAGACAGTAACAATATAACGATATAAAATGATCACGTTTGCAGCAGAAAGTAAGCTTTTAAGCTGCATCCAGATGCTGTTTCGAGATTGAAGTCTTTCTTATGCAGATATATTCACGTAATAATGTATTAAATAAATACTTTGTTATTTTTATATATAAAAGAGAATACTTTATAGTAAATTGGAATGTGCACTTCAGATTTGAAGAAAGATTCTTCAGATTCGCTACGGCGTAACAACAGAAATGAATTGAGTAACAAATTGAGTAATATAATTCGACTTACTCTGAGCGATTCAGTAGGTTGTATTACAATATTACATTAATGCACGACGCAGTTCAAAGAAAAGAGTCTCTCACAAAGTTATTTTGTAGCAAAGTAAAGTTCGTAAGTTCGTAAGTTTTCGGAGAGAGAGAGAGAGAGAGAGAGAGAGAGAGAGAGAGAGAGAGAGAGAATAGCTGCTACGGAGAAGCGTCATATTTATTACAATTTATTACTCGAGTTCAAACTTCAACAGTCAAAGTAACGCAAATACTTTTGTGCAATTAAATCAATGATCTTGAAAAATTGCAGGTCAATATATAATATATTTAGTCAATGATATCTCTGACAATAAGAAAATAATTCATATTTACTGAGCGTGGAACGATTTTCGATAATGTAATAAGATTTCTGATTCACATAGCTTTTTCTAAATCAACGATTCATTTATTATTTATACGCATATTGATATAATTTGTAAGTATTGATATAATTTGTATTGCAAATGATAAAATTTCGTTAGTACAGTAAATATGCGATATGTATTTTTTATTCGTAAATCATATAAATAATTATAGATAATTGTTTATATCATATAAATAATAATTAATTAAATCAATTTTTGAATAATTTCGTGTATTTCAAATAATTCAATTATTGAGCGATAAACTCCAATGTTTTTTTTTTCAATGATTTCTTCCTGAGAATCAGGTGTCTAATGTTTTTTATTTCTTATTAATTTATTACGGTAATTTCGTTTTTGTTAAAATAAAGTATGGGGATTATTCTTGTCTCAGACTCCCAAGTGGTTCGAAAATAATAATTTCTGTTGCACATGAAATGCAAAGCTCTTTTGATACGTGAAGCTAATTCTTAAGCCATACGAACAACATTTATCTCTTTGAAGTTTCGCGTTTTTTAAATAATTTAATAATCCCAATATAAATTAAAGAAAACACTTTCGTCCTTTAAAATTGCATTAAATCGATCCAAATTTAAATTTTAATCAAATTAAAATTAAAATCTTCTGTTACGATAGTAGACGTTCATAGAAAATCAATAGAGAAATTGAAAGCTTCGATACAAAACTTGGTTAACTCTATTTTTTTTAATTTATTATAACAAAAACCAAGTTTTTACCATTTTGCCATTGTACGAAATAATTTATAAAAATTGTTAAAAATCACTTTATTATCGTGGTTAAAAACCACTTTCACAAAGTGGTCGAAGCGATTCGTTTCTTATGCCAAAAGACATAGAATGTTTGGTACATTAAATCCACTCAGCAAAAAATCCAAAATCCAAATTTTTCGCCAAAAATGAAGCTATCTGATTTTTGCATTATGCCCTTCAATTTAATAAATGAAGAACTAGACATTGACGCGACATAGATTTTTAACAATTTAATAACCGCTTCCTTACTTCACAAGTGATACAAAAATGTGCTTTTCAAGTTATTATTATAAAAAATTAGAGATATAATAATTATTCTCTTCGTCATCAAAAAAGTCAATTAACTTACATTCAGAAAAAATCATTATAACTCAAAAATGGTTTTTTTTTTTTTAGAATTATAAAACAAAAATGACATTTAACATGTTAAGAATACGTTCTTGATGCCGATATTCGATTAATCAGTAACTTTCTGTTACATGTAATAATTAAAAAATAATTTCTCTTTTCTAAAAAACTTAATTGTTCGAGTTGAGTCACGAAGTTGTGTCTCGAAGTAGGAAAGTGATATTTAAAAAATTTTGTAATACTAAAAATTATAAAACTTGGTGGTGGAGAATGCTTTGATGATATTTATTGTTTTGCAGAAACAATATCCGTTTTATCGATTCAGCAGTAATTTATAATCCTTTCTCAATTTCACAATAAATATACACCATAATTATTGTATACGCGAACTGTAAATCAATTAAATATAATAAATCAATTAGTCTTATATCGTGTTACGAAGGATAAGAGGAGAATGTAAATCTCACGTGTGTCTAATTAAGAACTTTTTCAATCTCTCCGATTAAATGTGGGTCGCGCACAATATTTCGCTAGTCGACGCGTACTTTTCGACCCATCGAGGGCGGCGCGGCTCGGCGGATCAAAACAGCGGCTGCGATCTAGGGCAGAACCGTCACGGGGTGAATGGCACAAGCTCTCCCTCACGCTTAGTAAGATATCGTGCATCTGCGCAAACGTCGCGAGTGTTTGCTGGCGAAGCTCAATAATTTGCTGCTAACGCAGCGAAACTTCTTCCCCGAGCGAGCAGTGCCGAACCGATCGAGATTGCAAGACGAGACCGATCGCGGCCATTAAGTCGTTGCTCAAGCAACAAAATCGATTAACCGATCTGCAGGGAAACTTATGTATTAACTATGTGCTATTAATACACCAAACGATGCAACCTATAATATATATCTCTAGATTTTCTCCCCCTTACATCATTATTACCTCTAATAGCTTACGTTCACGACAGTATAATAATTAATTGTGATGGATTGCGTTTACATAATAATGTTCTCTTAATTCTTTATATATATATATATATA
>NW_017259206.1:224900-225223 GCF_001594045.1 Atta colombica
TATATATATATATATATATATTTTTTTTTACGTGATTGTCTTTAACATCACTTATAACGAGTACATATAATGATAGTTTAATTCTTTTATTCTCTCTTTCTCTGCTGTCTTTTATTCTTCTTCATGCGCTGACTTTTTTATGCCGAATGCCTTGAAAGAACCTATTAGTGATCCACAATGTTTTACTCTATTTTACTCTCTGACTCGTAACCTTACGTAACGATTGTCTCTTAACTTTAAAAATTACACGTTCTCTTTCTTCATCTCCCCCCCCCGTCTCTCTCTCTCTCTCTCTCTCTCTCTCTCTCTCTCTCTCTCTCTCT
>NW_017259206.1:225323-228816 GCF_001594045.1 Atta colombica
CTCTCTCTTTCTCTGTGATCCATTTAATCTATTATATTAGATTCATATACTTCGAGGATTAATCGGCCTGGAAAACTTCGAGTTTGCTTCATCGATTACGGTTCGTACAAATACGAGTATTTCCGAAGTCGATTCGCCTCGCCCTTTGGCAAGTCGAAAGCGTAACAGGCTGAAATAATTTCTGCGAGGAATGGTCCAGAGATAAACCAGCACGATCATTGTATCCGATCGAAGAGAGCTAAGATCTGAGATAATTGTGTATTCCGTCGGAAAATATTGTTGTAAACATGCTGACACCGAGAGACGGCCGATATAAGGCGAAGTACTTCCTGCGTCTATCGGGAATGTATATTAAACTTAAGGGTGTGTTCTCGATGAAAACAATCGCGATCGCTTGCAGCATAGATACCCGAGGTATCTCAGCTGGTTAATTACCTGGTCGATTGTATTTTGCCATACGCGATGCACGCATGATCGGCATGATGAGACGGAAAAAAAATAAGGGGTCACGCGCACCAAAGGAAGAATATCGGTGGTTTATCGATCGAGCGGGTAATTATACACGGTCGATGATAAGAATCTCTCAGAAACATAATAATACCTGAACATTACGCTACCAACTTACGGCACTAGGACAAAGCAATGTCATCAGTGGCGGATTTAAGAAATATCAAATATTCACCGAGAAAAGGCAAAAAAATCATTGGGCAAAAAGAATCGCATTATTGAAAACTAAACGAAAGTCATGATTCGTTAATATTACAATAGTTCATCCAATGATTATATTTTTAATTTTTTTGCTGAAAAAGAAGATTTAAAAAATTCCATCATCCATAGATTTTTAAGAAATTAAGAACTTTATTTTTGAAAAATTCTACAAATTTAAACAATTTACAATTTTTTTCCTTTACTTTACAAAGTAACGTAAACATATATAAGAATCACCATTCAGATATTGAGAAATAGAAATGTTTTAAATCAGCGTAATTTTTGAATATTAAATTGTTGCCAATAAGTTTTATTTTAATGTATCACTTAAAATTGTACATAAATAATAAAGAAAGCTTCCTATCATATATAAAAATTTTTATCATGTATAAAAACATTTAAATTTTTTATAGCTATTTATTACGTATATTACAAATTTGCATTATTATTACATATATAGGAAACTTAAAGTAGAGTTTTTAAAAGTTTCTGAAAAGAGAGATAGAATTTGTTGAAAGGCATTTCTTTTTCAGTGCAAAAAGCCCTACAAATTTGGCTTATTAAAAAAACATTTATTATATTACAAACATTTATTGTTGAGAAAATAAAATTGTTGATCAAAATTTGTCGCATTGGGTTATTATATTATAATAAAAAATATAAATTATATGCTACGTAATAGATAGATATTTCAAGGGGAAAAATATAGATTACAAAAAGTATTACAAGAAAAATAACAATTATTTGAATATAATTGTTATTAAATGATATTCCCCCGTGATACATAGTGCTTTAAAGAAATAAATTGTTTTATTTATTCAGTTTTTTGTCCCACATATAGTAGTATATAGTTATTGTAAAATTCGCTACTGAATGCATTCTCCGGACGAGTTATACGCAGAAAATATTGAAAGAAGAAAATATTGCGCGTTCGCGGGTACAAATGTTTGGACGGCTTTAGCGAAGGCTTTCATAAAAGTATAAAGAGAACAAAAACTCGTCTTCTACTACTAAGCCCGTTGAAATAAACTTTCATACCGCTTTTCTCCCGCCTGGAAGAATGCGAAATAATTCTATTCGATGCAACTCGTTTTTCATTTGTTATTAAGATATTAACTTATGAATACTTTGTTAGAGGCTAAATGTTGCAGAGCCCGACTTCATTTTATATTTTTGGGTTTCTCATCGCATAATTACGCCACTTTTTTTTTTGTCGCTGATCCATAAATTCATGAAATATTCTCTGATTTTTCCTACTCATATGCAGACACGTCCACATGAATACATCAAATAACAAAATAACATAATACGTTATATTTTATATCCCACCTTTCCACGCTATGTCTAGATAAAGACGAAGGCTTGTTTCTAAGCTTCGGTCAATTACCTTTACCCCAAATACAGCTTTGCTGTCGATGATATGATAGATGATAATACGAAATCGTACACAGTTAACGTGCATTCAAGTGCTCGCAAACTTTGATTCCAATCAAAACTCGTTAATCTCGATAAAAAAAAATGCTACGCTAAAAGAGAATACTGAACTGCGTTACATTAGAAACATATTTCTATTCGCAACGTAATGGTTCGTGCGCGTGAATGATATTTTTATTGAATTGAAATGTTTTTTCCTTAAAAAATATCTTGTAAGTATCTTGAAAATGCGCTTTTCACTTTTCCACCAACCTGTCTCACTTGCTTATTTTCACTTATCTGATGCCAACAAAATTTTGTTTAGTCTTTGCTCATATCGTTAGATATACTATAACATGCTTCAGTAATGAACTGGGATATCTACTTTAATCTTTTTTGTTATTATTTATGAGATTTAATTGGAGAACTTGTGCTTGGAGAGCCAATTTAGAGAGATATATCCTTTATTAATTCTCTCCTCGATTTCGAAATTTACTTTTTTTTTATATGTATGTAGAACTGTCGCTTTTGACACTATCACACAGACTGGAATTTCAAAGGGTTAAAAGACATCGGTCATTGTCGGTCATATTTTCTCTTGTTTAAGAGTTAAAGCGAATAGAGAGTGCCAGGATCGATCACTGTCTCTTCATTAAGAGGACAGAATCGAATGGATTACCGTTTCATCGGCACGCGCGTACCTTCTTCCTCCGGATTGCGTATCTTACGGTAAGATATTAGGACACAAAAAAATCGAAACGGCGAATCGACTAAAAGGGGAACAGACGGACGGCGGAGGCAGCGCAACAACAACGGGGGGGAGTTTAACTTCAACCCTGCGAGGAGGAAGGGAGGAAGAGAACGGAGGTGGTGGAGATTGCGAAGCGCAGGCGTTTGCACGCTCCTGCGCATCGTTACCGTTGCTGCTGTGTACTGCGATGCGACAGTCATACGTGAAGCGCGAGAGCGGGTGGTGCTCTCTCCTTCTCGCAGAGTCTCAGTATCGTTTCTTTTTTTTTTCTGGAGAAGCTTTAGGTATTGCGTGCAAAGCCCGCGCGTCACAGATCCGTTTCATGAATCTGCACGATCGTTTCGCGTGTCGCACGCCCCCTCCCTCCCCTCTCCTGATAGCTGCACGAGCGTTTAGCGGACACCCCCCTCGCGCTCGTGCATGTGCATGTGCATGTGCATGTGCATAAACCCCGTGTACATACACGTGTGTACACATACGTGTGCGCGCGCTTCGCTTCCACCGACGCTTCCACCGCCTATACAGTTTATCGAGATTCGCGTATACGAATCTTCGCATCACCCATAAACGTGTCCCAGTCCTCTCCCCCCCCCCCCCCCCCCCCCCCCCGAGGAAAGGGGG
>NW_017259206.1:228916-230886 GCF_001594045.1 Atta colombica
ATTTCTTCTTTCGAGCCCGCCGAGCGCGGCGTATAAATCGCGCGTGATTCGACGCAGAACAGAAGCACGCTCAGACAAAAGTGCGGCTCAGGCTGCTGAAAGGATCACGCTGTGCACGCACCGATATTAGCGCGTGGCGGATCTTCTGGTCTCTCTTTCCACCTTCCGGAGCGATGAGAGTGAGCTTGTGACGTCGTACTCGTGTGGCGAATGCGGGTCAGCGCGTTCCCCTCGACACGACGCGACGCGACGCGACGCGACGCGATGGTGCAGGTGTCGTGAATCGGTCGGTGCACCGTCCGACGCGACGCACGCATCAAGGGGATAACATATCGCAAACATGCCGCGAATTCATGATGTCTCTTTCAGCCGCGGCCGTCGCTACAGACCGACATGCGTTTGTTAAGAACTGGATTGAAACTTATAGAAAAGGTAGGAATAAAAGATAACAAACAAGTAGCGATACCCTCGAGATGTTCTCGTAAAATATTATTCTAATTTTCTTCGGAAAGAAATTAAAATAATAATTCTCTACACACGTGTGATGACCAGATATAATTTACGTTTCTTATCGATACTGGATTGGAAGATTATACGCTATACATATACATAGAGATGTAAATAATATTATATTTTTACATTTATGATACTGATAAGAGGTACAAATTGTAGATCATTTGTTTCTATTATCAGCGAATTTAGTCAAAACATTATAGATATCTCATATTTTTATCTTCTCCCCTCCCCTCCCCTCCCCCCTTTTATTTCGAACGGGGATTTAGATTTTCGTGGCTAGAAATGCATAGAAAATAGTCTTAATGTTCATTCGTGACGACTGAACTGCGAGGAACGGAAAGCTTTCTAAAGCTAAAAATCTGCTATTTTGAATTGATCTCGCCGCGGTTACATCGGTTTCAATTCTCGGTTACTAACCGCGTGAGCAGCTTGTTGTCGAACGTGGTTTGACCGATCGATTGTAGGTCGGGACAAAGCGAGATGTGCCACGGCGGTCCCTCGGCGAAGCCGAGTTTTAGCTGCGATTGTTCTATCTCTTTCTCTAGGTTCGAAACTCGTACCGGACCAACCAATTTCTTCCGAATTCCAAGCGAGGAGATTACCGCCCGTACGGACGACTTGTACGATCCGTTGTACGTGTTTGGCATATTGAGGGGGTCAATCTTCTCCCGACAATCTTCTCCCGATAGTCGAATAACGTTCTTGTAAACTTGGATGAAATGGACCGGTTACTCAAGTAGAATAAAAAATCAGATTGATGAGATCAAAATTATGGCAGAATGGCTCTAGAATAATTATCAATTCGATAATCTGATTCTTTTTTACATAAATTTAGAATGTTTTTAAAATCACTAACAACATATTAGTGACTATTTTCCGATTTGTTAGTAGAAAAGTATCAATTAGTAAAAATATAATTACTCTATTTACATTTTATATATATAATAACTCGCTTCTAGACTCAAAATTACGAAATATTAATTTCTTAAGACATTATTTATAAAAATGTGGCCACATTGCACAATGGCTCGGAAAAAAAGCAAGAGGTGGCTTCCCACAAAAAATAGATTTAAAAAAGCGATTTGTTTAAGAAAAAAAAATAGCATTTGGATACAAAATTAACAAAAAAGTAAAATATTGTAAAATGTATGCAATATACGTACACATAACTTTCCGTATGTAAACTGCTTGTAATACTAAAAATCTATAGTATATATAACATAAATTGTAGATTAATAGTGGAGCTATAATCGATTTATTGAATAATTATTTTGTTATGAAAACCTCGCTGTTATTATGAAAAAGAGACCGTCGATAAACAGCACACTTAGGGAATCACATTAGCAAAACGTTTCCGTGTTATTGTTTGGTTTTGCATAATTCGAAATGTATACAATCAAATAAAGTGTTAAATAAACAACACACTCAAATATACATATATATATATATATATA
>NW_017259206.1:230986-240614 GCF_001594045.1 Atta colombica
AGAATGAGGAAGTATGTGTAATTAAATACTAAAATGTATCTTAAAAACATTGAAATGCTTGAAAATAAAAAAGCGTTATAATAAATACTATTGTGTATTGTGTATACAATATTGTAGCGTCATAATGTAACAGCGAGCTACTAAACAAATAATTTCATATAAATAATCACTTACAGAATTTGTCACCTATAACACCACCTTCTCCTCTAATATCTGAGAATGTATATATATGTACATGTGGATTTAATCTCAATTTTTAGAAAAAAATAGGTAAAACTACACACTGGAATAAGTACATTAATCTGCCTATTATAGTTGTATTTCTAAAAAAATTAAGATTTTAATTAATATAATGCTTTTTTATTACAGCTTTTTAATAGAATTGTATATTTAAAAGTTCGTAAAAAGTTATTGAAAAAGAAAAAGATATTAAACAATAGCCATACAAAGCAATATTATACAACAATTTATATTTTTTCACCGCTAGGATATAAAAATACCTCATATGACTATTCCCAGGTTTAAAAGTCATTTTTTGACCAGTCATCATAATATATTTTAATGTCATTTTGATGTTATTATGTTCTGTTTGGGTAACCGGAGTCTCTTCTGATTGCATTGGGCAATTCGGGAAAGTCGAATGAAAACTCTGTGATACGTGGGACCGGAATTGCTTGTTTCGCAAAGACGCGCGCTCAGAGTCATATATGTTTGATACTACAAATGCAACACGAGAATATTTTTCAACATTGAAAATTCAGTGAATTTGAAAGCTATCAATTGTTAAGTAATTATGAGAAAAAATCGTTGGAAAACGCGTTGCAGTGTTTTATTTCGTGTTGCAATTATTCTTATATTAACCTTTTTTCATCGAATAAGAAGAAAGATTGTATAAACCACTGTATAATACACAATTTTTTATTCTCATTTTTATTTTTGATGTGTTTATTCATCATACGTTTCACATGTATGTTTCATTTTATTACATCAGTTTAGCTAATTGTGCGACTAATGAAGAGTAAGTCGAAACGTTCCGCCACGAGTGTCATATTTTGAATAAATTAATAATTTAATTCCAACTAATTTTAAGCTCATTATCTGCAATCTTTCTTTCTTCTCATTCTATATCAAGTTAGCAACACGAGAAATTTATTAATTGTTTTTTTATTGATTTTAAAAGCATTATTAAACAATTTTTATCTTTTTACATTCCAATAAATGCATGTAAATATCTAATTGACTGAAAAACCCATTTTATTTTTCACGAATAATTTTTAAAATATGTATCAAAAATATCTATGTTGTGAAAAAGATATAGAAAGAAAAAAAGATATATATTTTTTTAATGGTTTTATTATGAATTCATGTTACAATATTCATTCGTAAGTGCATATCGTTTGAATGGCCGCTTTAGACACTATTTGAATAAAAATTGAAGCACAAAGGAAAGTCAATTTTAATCGATCCTCACTGTCATTATCTATTACTTGTCGTTACAACGTCATTAGATTGATTAAAAAATAACAAAAAAGATGAAATATGTATAAAATAAAAATATGAATTTTTCGATTTAAAATGATTCGTTTGATTAATTCGATTAATCGAATCTGATATCATATCTTTTCTCATTCTTCCCTTTTCCCCTGCCTCTCACTTCCTCTCTCTCTCTCTCTCTCTCTCTCTCTCTCTCTCTCTCTCTCTCTCTCTTTTTTGCATTCCCGATTATACTTGCTTTAGTGCAAACGCATTTGACGTCCAATTTATATGCAATATATTTCTGTTTGATGCTTGAAAAGGACTCACTTCGCAAAGCTTAATAATATTTTCATCCGTGCTTCTGTTTCCTGCCCGATAAATATCTCCCTCAATTCTCGCTCATTCTCTAATATACATTTCCCTTCCTTGCTCTCTTGACTCTCTTCGCTCTAATAGATATTTTTCTCTAAGTTTGTCACTTACTCTCTCATTCTCTCTCGTCGCACTGCGATTAAATACATTTGAACTTTAAACCATAGCACAATGTCCGACGTAGTGCAACTTGCAATCTCTGTAACTTGAATTAATTAACAACGAGCATACATTCATAATATTCAAGGTGTTTGAATTACTGAATTCTGATGATTGAATGTATGCACGAACGGTATTAATAAGCGAAGTAATGCTTATAATGAGTGCGGAAAAGTTGTCAAAGTTCAAAAGGTTGTAAAAAGACATCCGATATAATATCGCTGTCTTACTTCAAAAGTGACGCAATTAAAAAGATTAATTTTTCCAGAAAAGGGCAAAACTATTTATTATTATTTATTATTTTGATAAAAAATGATCGATTAAGCAAACAATATCCGCAAAAAGAATATGTTCTTAACATGATCGAGTGTCATTTTTGTCATTTTCGTTTCACAACTCTTTAAGAAACCATTCTTTCTGAATCACGATTTTGACAATTTTTTCGAAATTCGCTTTTAATAAGAGAATACTTCAATATAATAATGTTTACTTTTAACTCATTTATGATAACAACTTGAAAATCACATTTTTGAGTTGTGTTACTTTTAAAGTAAGGGAGCGATATGTTCCCAAAGAACATAGAGAAAGAGAAAGACTTCCGTATAGCATCTGTGAGTTATGACGTACGTGCACTTTTCATTGTGAAAACTGCTAACTTACGTAACTTCTCTGTTATGTTTAAAGTTATATGTTTGCTTGCAAGTATCTCGTGAGTCAAATACCAAGAATGACTTGCACTTGTAAGTGTAGCACATCAGAGTGTTAATCCGTCTAAATGTTTTCATCTTAATCTCACTGTCAACTCTCTGTTAGTTATATATACAAAAATTGTCACAAATGAAATATTTACAATTGGTGTACTTTGTAATTTCATCTTTCATCATTCACACAGCACTGTGAATCAAAATTTTTAATTTAGAGATATCTACAATTATTCGAAGGACAGAAAAACATTTCACACTCGCCGTAAACAAAATTCTCAGAAAATAATTACGTGCTGCAAATTACGAAATTCTTCAAAAAACTTTGTCTTTAAGGATGTATTACACAGATTTTCAAAATGATGAAAACGTTATTATGATAAAAAGGTTATTTTAAATTGCAAATAAAAATAATTTAAAAGTACTACAAAGTGTAGTAGAGATTTAAACTTGGATAAAACATTATTTCAATAAGAAGTAGAATACTTCTGTTTGTGTTCTAATGGAAATGTATGTAAAATAATGGCAATTACTTCAATTATTAAAATTTCTAAATCTTTACGCCGAACCTCTCTTTGGGAATACTCGAACAACTCAAACGTCATCTGAGATCTGCTCTATACACCAAACTTAAAATCATGATAAAGAAATGATATGTTATATTTAGCATTGGAAACAAGATAATTTTGTCAAATTTATATTCTTACGAACTCCTTCGAAATTATGGAATCTAGGCACGTACCTAGATCATAGGCATGAAACAAGTCCTACATTCGAGAAAGAATTCCGATCAGTTTGGATTATTGAGAGTTGTGCCGTATTTACGTTTCGATGATAGGCAAACGAAGTAGATCGTTGCAACGATCCATCTGCCAAGTGCGCGAGGAAAAATCAGAATAAATGTAAAAAGAGTATCAGAGCCATGACCCGTTTCGATGATAACGAATCACCGATTCACGGAGGCATGCATGCTACTGCGTTTCGTTAGGCAGCCAATTAACGGGTTAGTTCTTTTGCGCTGCGGTATTTCATACATGCTGTATTCATGTATTACGTCAACGCTGGTGTCCGAACGTGAAGTAACTGTGAGTTATCCTTTGTGACAATTTTCCTCCTTTAACATTTTAATTACCGTTCCGATAAATTAAAGTTCGTTAAAATTAACTGGGAGTTGAAGTTTTAAAGAAGGGACAGGAAGAGGAAGGAAGAAAAGATAAATTTAAAAAAGTTTGAAGGGCTTGATAAAGAAAAATGAATTAAATCTATATTATTGTAACATTAAGTTAACAACACACGATGTTTGAATTTTCCTATTAAATTGCTAGCTGAATTAGAATTTTGCCACTGTATTGGCTGCGGTGCTGACAGTGCAGAATTTAATCCAGTTAGCAAAAAATCAAGTCATCGTGTGTCGCCGACTTTATATTTTGAATATACTTATTCCACGCGAAATTCTTCAGTTACATTTTAATTAACATGTATGGAAATGCGGCATCTAATATAATTGGTTACATTAATGTCTAGAATTAAACTCGGCTAAGTAACTTCCTTCTCTCTTATTTACATTGTAAATAATAACCAGGGAATGGAAGTAACTTGTCACTTGTAACAACGAAATTACAGTTACGAGTTTTACTTTTTGATAACTTTACTAGCAACTGCGTTCCTTTTTTTTTAGTAATACATTTTACAGTTATTTTTATCGTTACTTTGCTCATAATTGGACACGATTCGATTGAACATAAGCCACTTATAGCGCTTGAAAGCCCCTAGACTTTGTCAAGTTTAAAAAAATAGCGGAAAGTTACTTTTTCAAGTAACAGTAACTGTACAAAATTACTTTTAAAAATCGGTACCTAGTTAAGGTAACTAGGTACTTGTTATTTATTCTTCGATAATGAGTAATTGTAATTTGTTAAAAAGTTAACTTTTCATTTTCCTGATAATAACTACGCTATAATTTAAAAGGATGTAGCAATTTACTGCACCAAGCTTAATTCACGTTATTATAACTTTAAACTTACAATTAGAGACATTGCCATTTATTATATACACGATTAAGTTATATGACATTGCTAACATATGAGAAATGAATTAAAACAAATTTAACCTTTAATTAACCACGCGGGATTATCGCAGCAAGTAATTTTATTTAACGTGATTATTTTTGCGCAATTAACTAAAGATTAATTTCAATAAATTTAACTTCTCGTATTATTAGAGACGAAGAAAATATGTCACGTTCGCATCGTCATAATCTTGTTATATATTATATAATATTTTGCCTATATATTATATTGTTACTATATTATAGAATAAATAAAGAGAAATTAGTTTTGTCTGTTTCGAGTAAGTGCTCGTTTATGCGATACGGTTTTTTGATTGTACCGATAGTTTCACCAAATCGGTGCCATTATACATCCATTCTCCTGTATACTTAATTAATTTTTCTTCCATACATTATTCTATCAACTTTCTTGTTAAACGGATGTGAATTCTCATTATTTATTGATACTCTTGCCACCGTCGTAAAATAATTAATAGAAAATATTAGATACATACAATTTAGTAAGTTAGAGATCTCGTTTGGGATTGTATCGGACACTTATGTGTCAATTTTTCCGAATGTCAATATTTATGTCTCCTTTTATGCTGTAATTCCCTTATATTCTTATATTCTTTATATTTTTTTGTAAACATTCAACATTTTATCCTATATCGCAGGTCTTCCTTTTGTATTAAACACTCATATTAAACTCAAGTTAAATTGAACTGAAGCTTTGCACTTATCTCTTCCATTGCGTAATAACAATACGTACAAGCACAAAATTGTACATCGCAGAGAATAACTGAGACGTTTGGTCAAATTGCGAGATACTACGCTCTATGATAGTAAAGCTGAATCAGTAAAGAAACCATATCATTTGAACTATTACAATATACGCAACTGATGACCAACTCGGTTGTTTTCCGAATCATATACACGGTTTGCAGTTACAAAATCAAATGTCATTTTCGACCAATTGGATAATTTTCCCACATACAGTCAATAACAGTGTTATCATGTGTAATACGCACATAACATAAATGTATTGTCATTGCAAAGCACAGCAAAAAAAAAATCGATTCGGCAAACGATCGTATCCTGTTATTGAGCTCTAGTATAATTCAAAGTACATACAATCGTATCAATTTCAATTCCCAATCCAATACACCATATTACAAGAAATAATCTTCATTTTTCTTCGGTGCCAATTATCGCACTTGAGCACCACCGCTTCTTCTCATGAGAAGGGTCGCTTCGCGTTACCTCAGTTCAACGTAGCGAAAGTAGTCAACCGTCCAAGTCGTCGCCAACGTGCACCGAGTTTTCCACCTGGCCGTGTTCTTTGGCCGATAGAGAGAGAAAAATTACACAGAGAAGAGAGAGAGAGAGAGAGAGAGAGAGAGAGAAAATCGGATAAAGTTTCTTCTTTGTGACGTGAGAACAGTCGGGAATGAAGGGACATGAAGGGAAAGAGGCATCCCTTCCATCCTCCCTTCCTCCCTCCCCCCTTCCCTCCCCCTCCCCTCTCTTTATGTGGGTTAGGTTAACCAGGTCGATCGGCCTACGTTCCCTCGTACCATATCCTGCATCACCTCAACTCCCCTCTATTCATCATTATAATTTCTTTTGCACCCTCATCCCCGTTGTTGCTCCCTAATTAATATTGGATTTATCGATATATATATATAAAACATAAAGTTTAGGTTCCAATTGTGCTCAAATCATTGTGACAATTTATCAATGTTTTATTAATTGATTTATTAATGGGTATAAAATTTATAATAGGTATTATAAAATATCAATCAAATTTCGCTATTAGAGGGAATATTAGGTTGAATATTATCATTAGTTAATTAAACGATCTGATAGGCTTTTTTAGTTCTATGTATATCATAATAGTGCACATATGATATTTAATTAGATTTTCGCAAAGTTAATCGAAATTTTCATATGAATCCGAACATGTTGGACGAGTTCTCTTGGAATTCCTAAGCTCCCTCAAACGCGTTCCTGCGTGCACTCAACGACCTAATCGCTCGACTTCCACCATTCGCAATTCCGAGAGATATTCTGTCGCGATGTCATTTTCGTTGCTCTAACGATCGATCTCAATATTAATCCGTTGATTAATCGTCGTCACCTATGGAAGTTAATTGCCAGATTTGTCACGTTCGACGTGCTCTCGTGTAGATCGCCATCCGGCGAAATCGAATCGTCATGAAAGTGCTCGAACGAGGGAAGTTCACATTTGAAAAATGAACCAAGTCACTTCCAGTGAGCATGCTGGCATTCTCATCGAAACAAAAGCTCGAAAATATGTACAATCAGATATCTACGAATACTGAATCCACCAACCTGTAATATTATATCATCTCTTCTCCATAAAGTTCTGCTTTCGAAAACGATTTACAAGTTGGAATTGGAATAAAATACAATTTTGTAATATTTTTTTTAAATACAATAATTAATAACAATGCAGAATTATCTTGCCAAAATATTAATAAATATTTTTTAATTATGACAAAAATATAATTATAGTTAGTATATAGTGGTTTAGTATATAGTAGTTTTTAAAATCATGAAGAAACGGTAATAAATTTCATCATAAGAAAATATTGCATATTAAATTTATATGTCATATTGTATACATGAACTCTTGATATGGCGTAAAAAATCTTATGAAGGAGAAATGAATTCGTATATTACAAAAAGAATTAAGTTAAAAATTTTGTTCTATTCTCGTCATTATATGAAATCTATTCTGCAATAATTTAAAAATTATTTATTTGAGGACAGCATTATATAGTCGCTTTTTATTTTTTTCACAGAGTAGAAATTTTAATGAATGCATATAAGCTTATGTATATTGTTTCAATGTTTGTGAAATTACAATAGGGGGATTTACATTTTGGCGTTTCAGTGTAACTTTTCATTTATGAGTTTCTTAACCAAAATTTTGCAATACCAATTCTGAATAATTAATTTATTTAGTATTCTGTATTATCAACGATTTCTGTATAATTATTCGGGACATATTTATATTATTTTGCATTATATTATACAACATACTTATGTATTGAATTTCCTCTCTTTCGTCGACTTTACTTCAGTCCCTTCAGTCCACGCATTTATCGTATAATGCGACGTAAAGCGGGCTTAGTGATGAGAAATCCGTCATTCTCATGAAGCGTTATCAGAGAAATGTGGTATCGTATCGTAATTAATCGATGCGTTTACTCCACCGTCGAAGTGAGAGGAAGTGCGACTGTGTGCTCGTGTTTATATAGCATTATACTCCATGCGATCATAATATCCGGAAAAGCTAATTCACCGTTTATATGACAAATAACGCTGAAAATATTTTCACGCTTTTCACTAGAGGTATATTTAACGTGTATCCAATATAGGACACAAAGTTGGATGTCGACCGTCAACGAGAAAATATAGCGCTGTCTGTTAACTCTGTAAAAATAATATAAACACGAGGGTTAATTCTTTGTGGCGTGAAATAATTTCGACCGAAAATATAATTGCCTGACGGATTGAAACGCGTGTTCGCACAGGGTGCGAACAGGAAACGCGTCATTCTTTTTTTTTTCGTCGAATTTTGTACAATAAATGATCCTATCGACAGTTAAAAAAGCTTTTATAAAACAATAGCCATAAATGTATAGCCGTAATTATCCCGGCTATACATTTTTGAAAGTTCGTGTTAAAGGGATTAAGTTTCTATATTGTTACGAAATAGTGAGCGTTTTATTTTTTCTTCGATGCTGTCAATCTTTTGTCCGACGTAATAACTAATCTGCATTGCATGCAATCTTGTACAAAGCTCTCGTAAAATATGTTATTTATTAATGCAAAATTCATATTCTTCATTCCGCAAAAATATGCATGTATGTAATTGTTCATGCAAATCATCTTCTATCAGAGCTATCTAAGATTTTTATGGGGAGAGGGAGAGAATTAAGCTTATATGTATTTGCATCTGCATACGTGTCGCTTATTCGTTAAGAGATACTAGTGACTAGAGAAGAAATAATAATAAATTCAATTCATGATTTCGAAAATTGGGTGCACGATTCTCTTTTACTTCGAGTACAAATTTGCGGACATCTTAGTTCTTCATTCTCTAGATATGCCTTTTTCCTTCAATTTATGAGCGTAATACGTTCCACCACACTTGATTTACGAGCGCAATTTTTTCCCTTAGGTACGTGTCATCGCGCGCAGAGACGATTCCGTCCTCTCAATACTTTCAACATGTGAATAGGATCGAATGGGACCGAAATTAAACTAAAAATCGAACTCATTCAACCGAAACTTACGTAAAATGTAAAGTACAAACGCGTTCATGAAGTACAAACGTGTTCCCCTTTGTATCCCTTCGTCTCTCGCCACGCCTCACTCGGTCCCTTTGTGCTCCTTTTACAGACGTTCGGAATTTTACGAAAAAGAAGAGAGGGAGAGAGGAAGGGGGAAGGAGAGAGAGAGAGAGAGAGAGAGAGAGAGAGAGCTGACGATGCTTCGAAAGCGCAAGAACCTTTTGCAACAAAGAAAACGAGGCTTCGTATACAGCCAAGAGATTGATGTGTGATACATGTATAAGGTAATAGAAGTTCACATGGATAACTTACTGCACGACAAATGACTGTGTCCCAAGTTAGGTGCAAACTAATTTTACAACTTCTTCACTTGTTAAATCATAAAATACATATTTTTATAAGAATAGACTTCGTCGCATTCTATAGATATGATTCTACATGGTCAATAATACTGTCAGTATTAACAAATATTGACAATAATATTGATCATGTATGGTAATATTGTATATAATAATATATATATATTATATACATATTATATACATATG
>NW_017259206.1:240714-245235 GCF_001594045.1 Atta colombica
GAAAACATCGTCGGAAGCTACGTAGCAAAAGTATATAATAATTAGAAATATTAGAAATATATCTCTCTAACCTAATCGAAGAAGTTTCACGGAAAAAGAATCTCAGAGAATCTATCAAATTTAGATTACTATTCACCGTGCACGCCCGTCTAATGTGTTTACTTTATTCAAGGCGTGACATTGCGAGAGGTTCGTTAATAGAAACTTTTTGCCATTACACACGTTGCTATTTCCGATATATGATAAATACTAACGTCACGTCGAATCGCGTGTATAGTAACTAATCTTAATCTAAAATGAAAATTACCATGATAGTTTGATGTTGTCTCGCACTGATATGAGAATTTGCATTTTACTGCACTCGAGATACACGGTATTGCAATTCTTGTGTTTCGTTTAGTGTACATAAGCTTCAGTATTTGTTCATCACGCACATCTTGAATTCATCGGCCAAGCAAGCCTCCGAGGCTTACCATTAAATCGCAGAGATCGCTTCGATTCTTCCAAGCAGTAAATCGGAAAGTAATTATTTTCACGATGATTAGTAGTTGATTAACAGCTATCTATCATCTCAAGGATGAACAAGAATGGAAACGGCTTTCCATCGTATTACTATATAATGTGTCATCGATAAAATAAATAAAACATAAATGATAGGAAATACCTAGTTAATATACATTTTAATAGAAAGCATTAATATAAAATCATCTAAAAAGATGTTAACGAATGATTTATGACTAAAGTAATCATCGATAATATGAATTAAAATAATCACTTATTAATCAAATCTAATTGTAAAATCATTAATAATTAATGGATAATTACATAATAAAAATAATAAAAAATTATTGACTTATTTTATTTGCACATTGATATTTTTTAATACAAAATATTTTTATATGTATTAAGTTTTTTCATCGAAAAATTATTCTTATACGCAATCGTGAAAAAAACTCATCAGAATAATATGAATTATTAATATGAATTATTAATATGAATTTAAAATGACAGTTATATTGAGTAATTTTAGTTCTCTCTCTCTCTCTCTCTCTCTCTCTCTCTCTCTCTCTCCTCCTCCCTCTCTCTTCTACATAACTAAAATAAATTGTACGATATGATGACTAATGTAAAACTTTTTATTATAACTAAAAAATGTGAATTTTATTAGAAAATGATTAATCTTTAAAAAATGTAACTATAAAATAACTATTAATTTAAATTGATAAAAAGCTCATCCTTTTACTGACAAATGATTAATGACGAACGATTTAATCATGATATATGATTTAATTTTGATTAATTTTGATTATTTTCATTGTCACTAATCATTGTTTAATGATTATACTACGATTATACTATTGATTGTTCAATGATAATAATCATTAATTGAATGACTTAGCAAATTTGTACTTGTGATAGTGATTGAGTTTATTACACTTTGCCCAACTTTGTGTCTCTAGATAAGATAAAGAAAGTAAACGGGGTGTGGTAAAGAGGAGAATCGGAGGCTTGTGTGTCTAAGGGCGGAGGAAATGTGCAATGGTGAATGTGGTGGTTGATAAGTTGCGCGGGACACAATCAGCGGCACGAGGCAGCAGATTCGTGAATCTCTCGACTCCTCTGCAAACGATTCCCGTGGCGAGCGAAGGGTGGCTTTTGAATATCCTGCTGAAGGATTTTAAGGAGAACGTGATTTCTAAGGAAAGAAGGCACCACGCGAAAGGGTGGACCCAAAAGGCGGCGCGGGGAACAGAGGTGAAAAATCGGAAGCAATAAAAGATTCTCGTGACGGAGGGGCTTCGCACGGCCCTGGCGCGACTGCGGCATTGTACCCCTGCGGGGGGCTCGCTGCCGAACACACCGAATCCACCGTCCACCCCGGAACACAAGTCCCAAGTAAGCGCGAATAATAAATACGTAATATAATACAATAATTCCTTCATTTTACTATTCTATAACTATTATTCATTTTGAATGTATATTAATAACACAATAACACAATAACAATGATTGAAGATTAAAGAGGTTCATTTACGATCAATCGTTGCTTGATTGTGCAACATGATTGATCATAAATGGGATTGATTAACAGTTTGTGCAAAATTTTGTTTGCGTGTGTGAAATTAAAATTTGTTTCATTTTTAGTGCAGCTTATTTATTTTTCATGAGTAGAGATGTTGCATAAATTTGTTAGTTGCAACCCGACAAAGTACGTATTATATATTGCGTGAATATTATTATTGTGTTGTTGTTATTATTATTATTATTATTATTATTATTATTATTATACAATTAAATTTTGCGTAACAAAATGTTAACTTGTGTGAAATTTTATTTCTTGTCTTGCGCAATATTATATTGCGCAACTACTTTTGCACAAGATGATTGATCGAAAATAGAACCTCTTTACAAAGTTTCTCAATGCCTGTATTTTTTAGCTGTTGTGAAAGAATATAAGATTAGAAAAGTTCTCTCATCCACGGATTTTGAAAAATCAAAGACTTTATTTTGAAAAATTTCTATAAATTTAATCAATTTATAATATATATTTTCTTTCACTTTACGGAATGAAATACATAAGAATCCATTTAGATGTTAAGAAACAGGAACGTTATCGGTGTAATTTTTTAACATTAAATATTGCCAATAAATTTTATTATTTCAATATATCATTCAAAATTGGACATAAACGATAAAAAGAGCTCTTGTAACGTCATATTTATTTACATATATTTTAAAAAATATTCAAATTTCTTGTAGCTATACATATACTGAAAAAATTTCGTTGCATTAATTAGAATTCTCATAAATTCAGGGTAGGAAAATACAAAGCAATCATGTATAGTTAACATTTTTTATAATTGTATTTTATAGTTGTATAATTAATCTATCAAACGTTCTAGTAGAAATAACTAGAAATTTATTTATTATATGATAATCAGAATTTTAATTCATATGATCAGAATTCAGTTTTGTTTATACTTCTTATTGGTACAACAGAACGTTCTTCTTAATATGTATTTATATTACATATAGTACATGTATATTGCATTATTATATAAGAAATTCAAATCTAAAAATATGTACATCTATAAGAAGAACAACAATACCTTAATCTCTTGATTGATGAACCTTCGAGTGGCGACCATCTTTTTTGATATCACCAGTGGTGATGTCAATTGACGTATCCTTAAATAGAGATACATTTCACTAATATTAATATATCTACTATTATGATTATTTGTTATTTACTGATTTTATTATATAATATTTTACAAACAAAATATAATTTTTATTAATGTATGTATTAATGTATTACAATAATATTGTACATTTTATTTGTAAATATGAAATATTTTTTTTTAGAACCATTTTTATATTGTTATTATATTCTGTTATTATATTCTGTAGTAAAAAAAAGAATGAGAAATAGTGATGGAAAAATTAAACACTGACACATATTGAATATCTATTGGATACAGAAATATAACGATATCATTATTAGTAGAGAAGAATTATAAGTTTTCTACCATTGAAACGTTGATCGCAAACACAAATTTCGCAGTATCAGTTACAACAACTTTTAATTGAACGATAGAAATGAAAAAAATATATGTAAAAAATACATGTTAATTTTCATAATCGATTGAGAACTAATAAACTGCATATCACTATTGTACTGTTGATTGTACATTTTTTTGGCACTATTTTTTTGGCACCCGCAGCATTCCTCGCAGTTCATTAGTGATACGGAATCAAATTGTCGTCACGTTACCACTAATGATACGGAGTCAATTTGATGTACGTCATCAATTGAAAATTAAATAATATTTTATTATTTTTAACTTGCATGTGCTTCAAAATTCCATTTCTGTACCTACTAGTTTCAAAGTAAACAACATTTATATTAATACGCGTGTATGCACTTGGTAAATAATAAATTAAATTTAAATTAAAACATTTTCTTGAATTAGATTGTTTTACTTCATTATGTAATTAATGACATATTGTGAGTAGAAGCAGTAGCAAGTGTGATAAACTATAGAAACGATTAAAAATAATACTAATTCGGTATAATTTGACATTATGAATTTAACATAGTTTATTACCTATCGACAAACAAAATGTTGATCAAAATATATTGTTTATCACCATAATCGTTCTTGCTCTTGAACTTAGATAAGGAAAATCATGACGACGGAAAGAAATAATAAAAAATTCTTCTTTCTTGTATTGTTACATTGACGAATTATCGAATTTCGATAGAAATCGTCCCGATGAATCGATTACGTATCACGTGACGAATGACGGGTGACGAATGAGGGTTGTGCGCGAATGTGTAATCCGATCTGTTGCAGGGGTGTTCGAGGAATCGCGAGTCGGCAATCAGATGTGGCAGTTTGGGAAGTAGCGCGTGTGATACAGGGGATACATCGCAGTCGCAGCCATCGCGGGGACAGCATGGAGCCGACGGCGGCGGCGGCGGCGGCGGCGGCGGCGGGGGGGGGGGGGGGGGGGGGG
>NW_017259206.1:245335-258189 GCF_001594045.1 Atta colombica
GCACAGTGCCAAAAGTCGTGGTCATGGGTTCCAGCACGGCGTCCGAGACCACGATCAACACGAGCACAGATAGCGCCAACACTATGCTCACCATGGTAGGTAGGATAATAGTAAATATATTATATATAGGTACGCCTTTTATCAAACAGCGTTGGCGGCACGTGACACGATGCAAATTTGACCGGACGTGGGTGGTACATATAACATCAACATAAATAGGTACTGCAGAATGCTCATGATTTGTATACAAGAGCATGTTGCTGATATTATGCCAATATCATCGTTATTATTTATATAATTAAAAATTTAAATTAAAATTGAAATTTGAATCAAAATTAAAGTCCGAGATTAAAGTTAAATTTGTGTCTATCGCCGCAAAATCGAGATTTGAATTAAGCCTTTATTATATATTATACTGTTATTATGCAATTTCATAAGGCTTGAATATACCTGTATAAAGCAATGTTAATCATTATATTAATATTAATATTAACAGTAAACTACATTATATGTATATTATACTTTTACAAAGCAATGTAAAGTCAAACACAAGCCTCAGTTATGAGTCTCGTAAGCATTAAATATTATTATGCGATATTAAATGGTAATTAGGTATGTTAATTGATAAAGTGCCCTATGTGATGTTACATCAATCAGTCGAAGAAAGTTAGTAAATTATGCGCCGATCAACGAAACGTTTCCATATTTAATGGAATCCATACTGAAAAAAGTACAAAAGTGTTTTTTTTTGCATTGCGTTGGGATTTAATAGACACCTTTGCGTGTTTAGTATTTCAGACCGTATTATAAGTTAAGTATGAAAACCAGCGTGCGAGCCCTGTCATATTTTTCCGCTCGAAGGCATGGTATTTAAAATTAAATTTAAATGAATTAATAAACACGCCCGAAATTAAATGAACATTATTATGAAAATCAGACGTTTTTCCTTATAAAACGCAATCGAAAGAAGTGATTAATGCGTTTGGAAGTAATGAGCAAATATCTCCGAGGAAATTTGAGATATCATCCTTTTAGATTACCAATCACTTTGAAGATTCATTCATTACTTTATGCAAACTCGGACACATCTATCAATTTCTGAAATGATAGATGCCTAATAAATAAGGAAAAAAATCTTCAGTTTCACGCGAAAAAAATCTTATTGCACGCGAAGCGGTATAATTGATATTTTTAACATTTTCTTAAAAAAATAATCGATGTATATGTATGCATGGTAATCCAGACCAGCTGAAGGAGCCGATATGTATGTACTGTTTATGAAAAAATGAATCGAAAAGTCCTCCATCATTTTATAATGGTCGCAACAATTAACGAAATATTAATTTCTAAAAATTGCCAAATAAGCTTTAGGTAAAATCAATGTATATTACAACGTTAAGATGTCTTTCCAAGTTCTTTATGAAATATATCTCAAAAATATTTCTTAAAAAACTCTTAAATATCCTGAAGTTATAAATTTATTGATTTTAAACATTATACTTATTGGATGACTAAAAAAAAGGTTAAACAAAAACTGTAAAATGGTAGAGGACTTTTCGACACAGTTTAATCCGCTTCATCTACACAAGAATGCTTTGTCAAAAATTGCAGGATACCTTATATATAAATATATGCTGACATATAATAAATACATGAATAAAATTCTCGCGATTGACTGCGAGCGATATTGTGTGCCATTTGAAAAAAAAATAATGGTATACGCGAAATAATTCTTATCGATTATAAAATATATCAAGCATTCACAAATAATTCAGCATTCGTTGATTGCACGATTTCTTTCCATTTTTTAGGTAACGACGACAGACGGGGAGCAGCCGGACGACAGCTTCGATCTGATCGACGTGCCGGCCGAAATGTCGCCTCCCACTACTGCTCCGTCGCAATCATCCATCCCTCCTGTTGGTCATCGGGGACATTCCGATGATACGCTCGGGGGCAACAATAATTCATCGCCGACGTCGCCCACGTCACCGATCTCTGTCGCGGCGCCGATCGCGGCGAATCAAACCACACCGCCATTACCGCTTCCATCATCGCCCATGACCCCGCTTTGCGCTTTCGATGGGACCGAAATCGCCGGGCCCTCGAATCGTTGCATGCGCATGAAACTCGATTCAGGTCAACAGGATGGTAACAATAAGACGGCCACCGGTACCTCTATCAATCAGGGTCACAACGCGAGTAATAGCGAGGGTACGGTGACTCTTCCATCACTCACGTCGATAGTTCCCACGCACCATGAAACCAGATTTACCTTCGGCGGCAGCGGCAGAACCCCGCCTCTTCCAGATCTCAGAGCCGCGGATTTCTTTAGGTAAATTTAACTGACTTTTCGGAACGAACTGAATAAAGATCTCAGTGAAACGCGATTAGACGAGGGCAACAGCAAATAACAGTACTGTAGAAAATAAATTTTATACTATAGATGATAGATTTTATTTAAGAAATTCATTTCATTTCATAGCCGATTTGAATGAGAAAATTGTCGAACCAATGTTACAGTGTAATAAAATTTACTTGAAATTTAGAAAATAAAATCAGAAGTATTGAGATGTCTAAAGAGTACTGTATGAAACGTTCGCTCCCCTGTCTTTTCTAAAGATAAATTTTAGAAAGATTTAGGAAAGAGAACGAAAAATATATTAGTAGATACTACAGAATTATGTCTATAGTTTATATATATATATATGTCTATAGTTATATTTTCCTTTTTTCGATTTTATCGCTATCTCGAGCAATAATTAATTCAATTAATTAATTGGAGATTAAAGATCTCCATCTCTGCTTTGAATAAAGATTGAGATTTTTCAAGGGAATTAATGTAACTGTTTTACTTCTATCATCTTTTCCTTTCGGAATACAAAATTTATATTGCTGTAATAGCTACAAGTTATTAGAAATAGCTACAAGAAATTTGACCTCCTGGACTGAATTTTATTCCAAGTTCGAATAAGAGTTAAGGAATATCTTCGATTCGATGAATTCATCAATCGCTGCAATCCACCTACGTAATCGCAACGTGTTTGCATTCAGCACCCCCGTGAGAGGCTCGGTGGACGCGGGCCAGCCCGATTCGGTCGACACGCGATCTTCGATTCGAAATCTGGTGGCTGCCCAGGAGAAACACAACACCAGAGTGGGATATCAAAGCGATTATGCGGCCGGTGGAAAAATCAACTCGGTTCAGATGAACGCAGCAGAAAAGGGCACGATCGAACACAAGCGCAGCCAGAAGAGGCCCAATATCAATGTGACGACCAATCCGCTCGATATATCGCTTATAAGTGCGACCCAGCCATGCAATACTCAGGGCTGTAATGTTCAAAGTAATGCGAGTACGAAATCACGAGGACGATCAGCTGGTGAGTCTCTTGAGAGTTTTTTCTTGTATTTTTGCGAAATATAGAAATCCCCCAGTACAGTACTACATTCTCAAGTAGTTTAATTGCCCTTAAAGGCGACATCAAGATTCATTGTAATTACGACGGGGACGACAGACCACATCGCAACTTTTATCGGCGATAAAAGAAAGAAAAAAGAATTTCTGTTATATTGGCCCCACCGACTTCGCTTTCACGAATTTCTAGGTGCGAGAAATATATTTCTCCCCTTCTCTCAGTCTACCTCTTCCCTCTCCCCCCTTTCTCTCATTTTGATCTCGTAGCCGAATTCATATTCATATCAGTTATTTGATGAGTTTGGATCCAATTGATCGATCATTCGTTCGCGGTTATCATTAAATTAAGAGACAGAAAACCGGTAACCTCGGTTAGCATCGATCGCGAGCAACTCTTGATTTTACTCTCTCGATGCGTATGTTACTTAACTGGGGCTGCCAATCGCTTAAACAGTTAACCAAGACTATCGATCCATTCTGCAGTCGAGTTTAAGTTAATTCCACTTAGGGACTCACTGTCTCTAGATTGTGTGGCAGCTATACACTCTATAACTCTTATAATAATTGATTGCAATACAGAGAGACCATGGAAAAATCTAGTCAAACACGGAATATTTTCACTGAAAGTAATTTAAAATTGTCAAAATTAATTAAATTATTATAAAATGGCACAATGACTAATGGTATCACTAGAATATATATTTTATTATAGTGCTTTCTTTATCTGAAAACATAAATTGCTTTATTTTTATCCTGCGTATCAATTTTAACGATAATCGCACAAATGCAAACAATAAAATATATCTAATCAGATTTTAGCACTAATTGATATCGCCATGAATCGATTCCATGTGTTTTCAATATAATATATGTATGCGGATATTGCGTATGTAAGGAGCTGCGCACAATGAAAGGAATAGGGGACAGGGAATAGAGAATAAGAATTTCAACCTATCAGAAATCATATATTGTGGAATATAGTTTCTGATAGGTTGAAATTCTTATTCTCTGTTTCCTACTTCTTTTTATTGTCCTTAACACGTGTATGTGTGAAGCAGAAGAAAAGAAAAGAAATGAGAAAAATGGACGGTATCTGTAAGGAAATCAATTGATATTCTTTTTTTTCAGAATCTCATCCACTCGTTTCAGCCATTCATTCATGGGTCAGGCTCTTTTTCCCGTTTTGCGCAATAGGTATTACATAGTCCGGCGAATAGAATTATGTAGGCATCGTATCCATATCAGGGCGATCGTTGAAAGCGCATGAAACTTATGCGACGACGACGACCAAGACGACGTTAAACGTAAACAACGACGACGACGTAAACATAAACGATGTAGACGATAACGACGTGTGTGTGAATGAGTGAGAACAAATGGAAAATATGATCTGATAAAGTTTCGGCGGCCGCCCTTTTTAATGATGTATGGATACAACACAGTAACACAAATGTGACTATGCGAATGCGCTTGGGCTTGTTTCTTTTGTTCTCCATCTCTTGTTTTCACTGCGTCTCTCTCTCTCTCTCTCTCTCTCTCTCTCTCTCTCTCTCGCTCTCTTTTTCCCTCTCTCTTTGCGTGTCAATCAATGCTTGCGCCTCTGTCGCGTGAATCTCAGCAATGGCAACGGCAACGAGTTGCGAGGACGACGATGATAACGATCTTGTGAGTAAAGAAACAGCACGCGCGAGAATAGATATTACTTTTTTGATTTGACTAAAGTCATTCTGACGAGACTGTCTTTTTGAGATGTCGACAAGGAATGGATATAGCATTGCCGCATTGATACTTATATCAATCGATATGCAATACCAGTTGCCGCCCAAATATGATATTACAACACAAAAAAAAAACGATAATAACGTTAAAAAAAAAATAAAGATCTTTTAATAAAGCTATAAAAATATATTGCAGAATTAAAAACAGAATAAAATGAAATAAATAAAAAAATAATTGAAAACTTTTTTATAATAGCTATATTTACTACATAGATAACTATTTGCTATATTATAGACGGCTATTTACTGTATTGCATGTATACTGTATTATAGAAAATATTACTCAAGTTTAGGGTGCTTTTCAGCAATGGAACAATCATATATGTACATTATATGTATAACACAATAATATACAGTGTAGACTTGTAGCTATAACGTTACTTATCTTTTTTATTTCGCCAGAGTAAAATAATGGAAACATTCATATCTGAATATATTCGAATGTGAATGTGTGTATATCCTCTTAGAACCTCTTATCAGTGTATCACTTCCTAGAAAAATAAATAGTAATAAAGTATAAAAATTTGGTATATTCGTGAAATGATATTAAACGACGGCACAGTTAAACACAGCATATTAGCTGTATATGATTGTTGCATATTAATTGTATATGTTTGCGTTCAGCAAACTCAATTATTATGGTGCGGATCCCTGAGCGCTCGTTGCTATTAATGTGTTCTTTTCGATCAGCCAATACCAGCGAGCGCTCAGGGATCCGTCCCGTAACAATTGAGTCTGCTGAACGCGACCAATCATGTACAGCTTTTTTTTTTCATGGCCAGACTTTGAATATAGAGTCTCTAGTATAAATGCTCTACAAATATTTTAAAAAAGTCTTTGATTGATCAATCAGTAAAAGTTTTTCTTCTAATTGATCAATCATATGCTTCGAAGCATTTGTAGCCTTTTAGTGGATCGCATCCGAAACTAATCGGTAATCTGAAAAAAATGGTGGAGGATGTCGCTTACGGGCCACAAGTCGCGGCATCGATGCGTTACAATCTCACGTATATATATATCGAAAGTGGATATAGACATATTTCATATTGATATAACAAATATCACTGGTAAAATTATTGATGTTTTTTATCCATTAGTGGATGGAAAAATATCATTAAAAATATTTTGATGCCGTATCGTCTATCCTAATATCGTCGTAGCTCGTTGTCTCGCGAAGTCTGTGATGGTAATCAGTGTTGTAGCCGAGGGAAATATCATCGTCAGTGTTTTGGTTGTTGATTGAAAATCCGTTGCGTGTGCAAAATATACTGATCGGCTTAGTGTGATTTCTGTCGCCGTCGTAAGCTAAACCGTTCGCATAAACAGTATTTAAAATTCATGGAGGATTAAAAAAATATCTTCAAAAAAATAAACCTAGAAAAATAACAGAGTCAATTAAACCTCCACTAACTTTATCGATGCTTATGGGAACGATTCATGAAGGAAGAGATAGGAACATCATGGGATTACATTATCAGTCTCTTATTTATTATATTATCAATCGGTAAAATTAAACATATATTTTTTAAATAAATTCTCTATTTGTTATATTCATATGTTGAAGTTTGCATCTCGTGAGAAAATTGAAATTATATCATATTGTTTATTAATTTAATAAAAAAAAAAATTTGTATAAAAATTTCTAAGGAAAATTGTAGGTACATCTCATTATTAAAAATTTCTATCTCTTCCACATTTCTGCTTTCTCATGTACTGTATGTATTACAAAATGTGAATTTTATGGTTATAGATAAATAGCTAGATATAAATTCACATTGATGATATCATTGATGATATTGAGAATTAAAATTATATAATTTCATCGAGCTGAATATTTTGCTGCAGATAAAAATGGAAAAATGTATTTCATATAAGCATACAATATTTTTGACTCGCACAATTTTTGTCGCATTAAATATAATTATAAGACTAGTTTTCATGAGTATGAGTTTAATTAAAAATGTATTTCGTATATGCAAAAACTATCATTTAGCATTTTTTTTATATGTAGCTGTGTTAAAATGTAGTACAATTTATATTATATTTATAAATCATTTTTCATTATGTAATGAAATTACATATTTAATTATAATTTCTCTCTCTCTCTCTCTCTCTCTCTCTCTCTCTCTCTCTCTCTCTCTCTCTTCAAATTTTAATTAAGATTAATCTTAAAAAATATTTATGTAAATGCAAACACATGTTTGAAAGGGAGTAAAAAGTCAAGAAAATTTTATTTGATTTTATCTCGGTCAAGGATTGTGCGAGCACGCAAGATCATTCACGATTACAATTAGATTCATTTTTGCACAATTGTAACATCGAAATCTGAAAAACTCGTCGAAATTATATCAGCAAGCTTATTTCGTAATTTTTAACACAAGTTTTGTTATTGTTATAACGTCGCTGCGTTATAATAATAACAAGCTTTTTACTTTTAGTAAAAGATAACGAAATTTAAATTAAGAGTTACAGAATAGGCCTGTAATTTTAATTAATATCGATTTGAGCAACGCGATTGTTTGCTTCGGCTACGTCGCGCCGTTTAACAATTCGAAGGAGAAAACATGGGAATGCCGCTTGAGACTCTTGTTATCGAATCACGCTTTGTCGTTTTACCTGTTTGTTTATATTCACTAGTACACACCGCATCTGCGGGATCGCCGTCCTCGCTATCCACAATCCCTGTTATTATTCCGTTCGCCACGTCGACAGTGCCGGATGGAATCTCGGTAATTGCAATTGCGCGAGACTCGAGAGATCGCAGATTGCGGAACTTTTGTTTAAACAAGGAGTTTCCGCGTCTTAAAGATACCCGTCGACTTTCGCACAGACTGGGCTAGAAATTACTACTAAATACTGAGAAGAAGCTCGAATGAGAAAAGTTCATGAGAGAATAACAGCTATCGCCTACGTAAAAGGATTGTTGAGACGATTATTAGCGTTGATTTCAAATACTATTTGTCTCGAGAAGGAATGACAAAATTTTATTTATGGATTTATAAACCGATCGTGATTATCAATGAATTTCTTCGAATTTCATTTTTTCTCAAAGTTTCAAAAATCACATTGCATTTCATTTTTGAAATTCTAACCATGCTTGCGTATTATCTAAAAAAGTAATTTCTATATTATATATAATTTTTTATTTTGAGAATTTTACGATCGATTCCGAAGGTTTCCTCACAAAAATTAGATACTATTAAGACCATCACGTGTAAAAAATTTTAGTCGTGTAATCTTATACTGTAAGCAAATCGACTAATTACATTGTAGTCGAGCATTTTAAAATGTGAGATCACAATTTTAATTATGATTAATTGATTTACTTGAGACCTTAATATGAAACGATTACGACTAAAAAGAAGGGTATTAAAAAAAATGTCAATTTTCTCCAAGATATATCTGAATAGACCTTAAAAAATCATTTATTACGTTTATTACACTCGATTTACATCGAAGTTATAACATCGATTATGAAATTAGTCAATCATAGCTATTCTTCTGAAGAATGAAATGATTGTGAATAACATCGATGTTATAACTTCGCCGTAAATCAAGCCATGTAAATATAGTCATTGTTTGGGTCTTTAGAGAATAGGAGATAACAATCGTTTGTTCAGAAAGTGAAAACATTGCTAGGATTGTTTAAATATAGCAAAAATGACATAGGTATATTCTTCATATAAAGATTGCGGACTAAATACTTTGATGCTATCCAGGATGCACCACGTGGAGATACAGTCTACTGTAAATAGACTTATCTGTATCTACTTAGTATTCCTTGATTAGAAATCAGAACTCCACAGTTCGTTATTCCTATGGTATTTAACATAAAGAAGAATAGAGCGAAATAATCGTGTCCAATCGACTAGACAAACAAACTTTATTCACATATAATATAAATGACATAAATTACAACTTAAGCTACGTATTCGACATACATGTAGTATTTCTTGCAATAGAAGAAATTTTTTTCATCTATAATTGTATTTATAATTTGATATATAAAATTACAAATTAAATTCTGTTTCGAATTTTGTTATGAATTATAGAATGAGATAAAGATTAAGATAAAGATAAGAAAATAAATGACCAACGTGAAAGACGTGTAATTTCTTCGTTCTATTAAAGTTATATTATCCCTTACGCTCTTGATCACTACGAGCTGAAACCGTGGAAAATTTTTCTTCTAGGTAAAGACCCTTAACCCAGTCTGTACACTCGACGGGTAAATACACTCAAACTTTTTCCATAATCGATGTCAGTATTATCAAGATTCTACCCTCATATCGAAAAGATTGTTGCGAAATATCATTATCAAAACGATTTACGGGTAACGGCGCGGCGGTTCCGTCAGGACAATCGCGAATGCGTCACAGACACATCTCGCGTAAGCGTATCTTCTCGGCAATTTTGCCGAGAGGAGGCAAAACGAAGAAAAGTGGTCTAAATAAGATTCCAGAAATGCATTCTGCGAGAGCGGAATGAGAGGAGACACGGGAACGAGGACGCGGGAGTGAGAGAGATGGTTCTCTCTTCCGCCGATTCGTGTCCCGCGAGATCAACGAGCTCGAGAAAACAGGATAACGGATAGTAAATTTTTCATATCCGAAAGGCGGAAGTGGCGGCAGTAAGCGATCAACTCAGGCGACGATCGTGGTACAACAACCGTCTTTGTCGTTGGACGCGCCCGCGGCGACGATTCTGCTGCACCCAGACGCCGACGCTAGGCGACGCGAGGAGAACATGCGGCAGCTGCTAGATGTTGCCAACACCCTCACCCTGCAAGAGATACACGACTTTGAGATGAGGTAAGTAGATATCGATCACTGCTGCCGCTTCTTGCGGTTTCACGACACAGGAAATGATACGATTTCGGCATGAAGAGCTTCTTTATAAAGATTTTCCGAGATGTAATTAATGGATAATATTTAGTAAAGTATTTTAAATATATATATATATATATATATCATCTCTCTGTCTCTCTCTCTTTCTCTCTCTCTCTCTCTCTCTCTCTCTCTCTCTCTCTCTCTCTCTCTCTCTCTCTCTCTCTCTCTCTCTTTCAAGATTTTTAATATAGACAATTTTTTAAAAAAAGATTTTTTTTTCTGATCAGAGACGAATTAATATCATTATCAATATCTTACTCTTATTTTTAATATTTTATTACCTAACAGTATTTTTAATTACATCTAATTGATAAGGCGATCAGTAATCGAAATTATTAAGTTATTTAAAAAAATAATAAATTACACACGCTTAACGCAGTGAACTCGATAAACATTTTTCTCTCACTGCTCAAGTAAGCAGTATTCTCTTAATTATAATAAGAAAGTTTGCCCAAAAATTTTGTTGTCAGAAGTTTTGGCCAAGAATTATTCAATATTTACAGATTTATTATGAGATGATTATATAGAGAATATCTCAGAAGGAAAAATCCATATTTCAAAAGAACATCAAGCACTGTAGATAACAAGATTTATAGACACGTGTCTCATTCTAAATATGTTCCAGAACTATATATTGATTTGTGTGGGAATTTAAAAAAGATACATTATCGTTTATAAGTTCTTAAAAATAAAATATACATATATGCTTGCGTAAATTTTTTATTTTGCTAACATAATTTGATCTACAATAAAAAAAATAAAAAGGATGAGGATTACTTAGTATGGTCGAAACGTTCTGTGAAATGATGATAATAAAAGAATAATAAAGGTTTACTGTTTATATCTTTCAAAGCTCATTTATTGAAATGATCTGATAGAAGCTCCTTTTAATTATTTGAAATTTATACGAGCGGATTACCTAATATATTTTTTTTGTAATTATTATTTAATTAATTTAATTTAATTAATTTGATCTTTTTTAATTATATAAAATAACAAAGATATGTGTCACTGTTTGATATGTGTTGCCTAGAAAACTTACAATTTTTTCGTCAAAAAATCATAGTTTTTTCATAAGAAAAGTAAGTCCATGGTCCACGAACAACTTTGGGAGTATCTTCAAAATGTGTAGAGAGAAAGAAAAGCGAAAGAGAAATTTTTTAACAAGAAAAATTCGAAAAGTTTTCTATATCCATGACAGATACATTTGTTATGTTATAGTAAAAAAAATCAAATGATGTAATTATGTCGTCAAAATTATACAAGAATGTGCGTTTTTACTTTCAATAAACGATAAGTATATGTATATAAAGATATGATGCATATAAAATATAAAAAGATACATATTTTATTAATATGAATAAAAGAATGATTATTTTTAATATTTTTAAGATTTCAAACACATTTAATAATAATAATAATAATAATAATAACACTTTCTTAAACATTTCAAGTTGTCATAAAAATGATCTTTAATAAATATGTTGTACACGCGTCATTTTTATAATATATAGTTTCTTTACTTTAAAAGTGGAACAACTCGATCAAAGAAACAGATTTTCGAATTATTATTATGAGTGAGTTAAATAAACATTACTCTATCAATTATCAAGAGTGAATTAACTTAACTTGATAAAAAATATTACAACTCAAAAGGGATAATTTAAAAAAGAAATCACAACTAAAAATAAAAAAAAAATAAAGAAAAATAGAGAGGCTTTTTTAAGAGTTGTGAAAGTGTGTATTTGATTATTTATTAAGATTATATTTTTTTTATCGAGAATATTTGATTAACCAATTTTTTCT
Organism: Atta colombica; assembly: GCF_001594045.1. Lineage (NCBI taxonomy): Eukaryota > Metazoa > Arthropoda > Insecta > Hymenoptera > Formicidae > Atta > Atta colombica. Next base: position 257,227 of record NW_017259206.1, read on the forward strand.
GTCAAGTTGAACAATAATTTTTCTTCTTTTCTGAAAAACTTAATTTTTTTAATTGTGTCATTTTTAAAGCAAAGAAGTGGTATATTCATTTAAACTAATTTCTACTTGTAATTATTATAAGTGATTCACAAATAAATCATTAATTTAAAAAATCATTAATAAAAATAAACGCTTTTAACGATCTAATTGGATTTAACTCTTAAGTGCTTTTATAATTCTGTATGAATTTATATACTGTATGTAGTTCTTGCCTCGATGATCTTAAAGGTTTAAGATGCTCGCGGAATGTGCTAAAGATCCGGGTTCGATTCTCAGCCGAGATAATATTTTTCGTAATAAGAATTAATTATTATTTACAAATTTTAATATATTATTTAGCATTATTAAGATTTTTGTAAGATGCGTAAGAGCATCGAATTATTAAATTGCTAGTCAATTTAACGTGCGGTAATTTAATAGAGATTTGCGGACTTTTCAAAAAAGACCATTTCCGAAAAACCATTTTGGTACGCATTTAAAGAATTACATCCGTATAAATTCACACAGAATTATATAAGAGAGTATCTATAAGATTCAGCTAAACTAGATTTCAGATAGTTAAAGGTTAGTTAAATTTATTTCCTATTGGTTCTCACATGTACGGTACCTATGAGATTTAATATTCAATATTGTTTAAAAAAAATCATGTTTCGCGCGCGCGCGCGCGAAAATGTTTAAAAATTATTTAGAAATATATACTACGTTAAAAAGATATAGTATATATACGACTACATTTACAGCTTGATTTACGCTGAAGTTATAACATCGATATTATGAAACTGGCCAATTACATTCCATTCTTCAGAGGAATAACTATGCCTTTAATAATTTGCAAGGATAATACACACGCACACACACACACACACACACACACACACACACACACACACACACACACACACACACACACACACACACACACAC
>NW_017259206.1:258289-262189 GCF_001594045.1 Atta colombica
CACACACACACACACACACACACACACACACACATATATATATTAGGTGTAGTACAAAGAAATCCATTATTTTTCCATTCAATTTCATGCAAAAATAATGGATTTCTTTTTACTACACCTAATATATTATTATATTATTATACTATATTATCTTTTTATGAAATTTGTTTGAATCGTAAAGAATTTCAGTGATTTTATTTCTTGAAATATGAATTTTTCCTTCTGAATAGCCAAATTTTCGTCCTGTATAGTAAAATAGTGACGATCGGATAACCCGCAGATACGGAAGCCCCCATCATAGCCGATCACAGTCGGTAAAGGCTCCCGGGAGTCGTTCTTCCGGTCGACCGAATTATCTCTGTCTTCCGCAACAAAGATCGCGAGTAGCGAGTATGCCTAACACCGGGGTGGAGGAGGAATATTACAGACTACGGCATTTCAGCATCACGGGCAAAGGGGTGGTAAACCGAGGCGATTCCCTAAAGAGCCGCAGATCACGTTCTAACAATAGCATGGCGTCCAGCAACTCTAGGTGAGTTCAAGCATAGTTAAGAAGGTCAAGTAATACAATTTGACATATATTTTTGTAATATATATGAGCTGGTAAGTAATGTATGTTCCAATCTAAGACGTTTGAATGTTAATTTCAAACACTCACGCGCGCAAATGACGCAGACAATTATAATATTGTCAGATCTTATAATCTTTGTATTTAAATAAAATATCAAAATCGTGATAACTTTTTTAATGTCTAACCAGTCACGTTGTAGATTCGTATTAACTATTAATAACAGATTTATAGTTCTGATATATTTCTGAATCTTTTATTATTACTGTCAACGACAAATAATGATCTCTACTGAATATTTTCGCGATATATTCTCTGTATTCTCGCAATGTATAAGAATTTTGCTTCAAAATTGTATTGACAAGAATGTAATTCTTGTTAACATGGTGACAATAACATGGTAACAATAGCGACATCGGCACGATCGATACATTCACTTATTACCTACTCTACGATCGAGCGGTGATATTTGCGATTGTAACTTCATCTGCTCACTGCTCTGGAAGGAGCATACCGTAGAATATTTCCGACCTCTATCTCCGGTCCGTCTTCTCGTCGCAGCCAGCAGCGAGTTAGACTGTCGCTCTAGATCGAACGCGTGAGTTTACGTGTGGCGTTGAAGTTACGTAGACACGCGCGTTGGACCTTAGAGCGTGGTCTTCAGACATCAATATGCATACTGGAGCTCGACAGGGTATTCCAAGCGCAGTTGGCATAAAAAAGCATGTAGAGATATAAAATATTATATTTCGTACTTGCTCTTCGGAAAATTCCTGTATTTGCATTTCGAAATAATATTGCACTTTCTGCATGAAATATTCTTCGCAAAGTATGCTCTCATTTGTATTTTGTATTTGAAATATTTTTTATTCTAGTTTTTAATCTCGTGTAATGTTCAATGAAATCAGTATATCCATTGAAATAATTTAATTTTACATAAATCTACACTTTCAGTAACCTGTTATACCTGCTTATTGTAGGAAACAAGTCGTTAATTTTATTAGTCAATAAATTGAAGAATACAAGTAAAAATTTATAAATTCATTTTTGGTTATACAGTTACGAATTACATTTTTGTACACTCTTTTGCTATAATAAAAAAAATATTATCCGATATCATATTTAATTTTTGTATAACTTAATTTTAACGCTAATATTTCACAATATGAAATAGCATATATTTAATAAAGAATATAAAGAGAGACATTATAATGTCTCTTTTGCGAGGATATATTTCTATATGACTCTCTTGGCGCGAGACGTCATTTTATAAGCTTTGTAGATTCGTATTAACTATTAATAACATAGATTTATAGTTCTGATATATTTCTGAATCTTTTATTATTACTGTATGTTGACAAATAATGGTCTCTGACCATTGAATATTTTCGCGATATATTCTCTGCATTCTCGCAATGTCTCTTTATAAGGGGAAGTCGCCTATATCGTATCCCTTAACATTTAAACAAAATTATAACAAAAGTACTGAGGAAATCAGAATATTTTTGTGCTTTGATTCATTGGCAATAGAACAATATTTTTACGGAAATAGATATTGAAGTATTATTTAAAATGAAAGTTTTAAAAAAGTAGCTTTAGTTCGACTTGAGAGACTGAGTTGTTAATAATCATTAGTTTTTACAAAGAAAAATCTAAATTTTCTAAAAATCCAATAAATAATATCTATGAATAATTTTTAGTAAGCTATCTATCTTAAAAAGACTCAATACAAACATACTTTTTCTTATAACACAAATATCAAAATGTAGTAATTATAAAAGTATTATTCAATTACGCAATTTTCGTATGTTATCTTAAATGTATATTTTATCTTAAAGTAGATAGAATATAAAGACCAACATTCATTTCTATTTTTACAAATTTGCTAACAACAACATAACTTAGGTACAAATATTTTGTTAATTTGATGCTCTATTTGAAAAGAGCTCTATTTTAAATACCAATTATAATCTTGTAGTATACTATAATTCAATTACTCATCTTGTACTGATAACATCTTAAATTGATAAATTGTACGAAACTCAGATCAAACAAAATCACCAAACAAAATCAATTTTAAATGTCACTCGTAACGTCGCAAACAAAACAAAAATGCCATATTAGCGTTACAGCGTCTGTGTCGTCACCTTTAAGAAAAACTCTTTCATCTAGAAAATACAATGTACGATTTAAACCTCGATATTTATAACAAATTCGGCAGACTGCGCACCGAGTGCGAACATTTTTCAGTTTTGCCACACATTTAGCTTGTACGCACTGCATTCAGATCAGATATTGTCATATTCGGCACATGAAAATTACTTTACTTACCAGTAACTACCAGTAGTGCTGAATTTATATTCAGACCGAACGAATGAACTGAATGAGTTGAAGAAATGTTGTACTGACAGTGCAGTTTTGGCATAGCACTGAAGTGAGTGGTTTTACAATCGCACTATGTCAAGGCAAGAGCAGAGTCAATGCATATGTGCCGAATTCGCCTTTAGCTAATTCTACTTCCTCTCTGATATGATTAAATATGATACGAAATATAACTAACGATTGTAATATTTTTTGTAAAATTTATTTTTAAAAAAATTTATTAAAATTTATTTCGTTTGTATATATTTAAATTTATTCATACGCATTTATGCGTATAAATTCATATCGAAGTTCAAGCCTAAGACTAAGATTCAACTTATACCGCATAGACTTTTTGTTAAAATTGGTATATTCACGGTCTTATGATCACTTTGTTTATATATGGCATATTAGGTTTGTTTATAAGACAGTGGTACATTTTTTATTTTTTAGAAGCTTGAAAATATCTTTTACGAAAAAGTAGGACAAGTGGAATTCAAATGTCACTCGAGAAATTTACGTTATGCAGAAAAGATGAAGAGATATCCGAGCTCGCATACAATATAAAAAGATAGTTTTATCTAAACTGTAACAGAGAGAATCAAAATAATTTTATAGTCTAACTATAAATATGTTACGTATTAAATTTATGTAAACTTTTGACATGCACAGACTATATAAAAGAATCTTAATTTCTTTTAAAAGAATATGTATTTCCATATAATATAACGTATCGTAAAATATTTGTATGTAACAGCGCTTGATATCGAATCAAACGAATTAATAAAACACAGAGTATCAATGACTCAGATAATTAGACGTCTCACTATAAGCGCCGATCTTATTACAATCATATTCTATCGATCGAAGTATGAAACGTTGAATATTCACGTGATTGAATAAATCTGTTATTAAGATACTTTTCTCCTTTCTAAATACTGTCGAGTTTCATATATATATAGATATATATA
>NW_017259206.1:262289-267996 GCF_001594045.1 Atta colombica
ATACGCAGAATATTTTCTAAAATTTATATCGAATTGCAAGAGCGTGCTCTGCAACAAATTCAAAGTTGATTTTTCTCTACTTCTATGAAAATTTACTTAAAGAGAGACATAATTTCTTGAAGGCATTTAATAGAGAGAGACTTTAGAAAATAAAGCTCAAAGACTTAATCTACAGAGTTCTATTTCTTAGTTAATTTCAAAAAAAATTTAACGAGATTCTAATTTAAAGCTTACTTGCTCGAAATATTTGACGTTGAAAATTCAAAATTCATTGCTATACGAAGTACTCAAGCGATGAAATTTCAGAGATAAAATCAATTTTTTATTTTCGTAAAACATGTTTTTAGGATATGAATCTCAAACATCTCACGACGCTTTCTATAGCTATACGTGGCATTTGGATTTATTATTTATTTAGAGGAATAATAATAATAAAAAATATTTGGTATTATTAATGTTATATTATATTACGTTGGTCGTAGTACGTAGTGCAACATACGTATACTTATTATTAAGACATGATTTTATTATTTACGGTTAACGCGAGTAATAATGCTAAAATAAATTTGGAAATTGGGATGGATTTCTTAAAAACAAGAATTATTGTAATTTCATTTTTATACAAGTATCTTCTTAATAAAAAAAATTTCATCTTCTTAAAAAAATATTTATAATTTAAACAAATATTTTCATGAAATAAAGAAATAAATGTACGAAATATAAAGATGAAATATATTCATTTTAAAAAAACAATTTTATTTTTCTGTTCCGGATTATGTCATGTAAAACTAAATAGTTTTCACAAACATTTATGATTTCTCATCATATATAATCATATAACAGTTTCTTTTGGAGAGATTGTAATGCAATTCAATTTTTTCATACACAACAAGTCAAACAATTTCTCCAGATTCATTTGAAAATAATATTTAATAATCGTTTTCTCTATGCGCCTAAAATACTACAGCGAATTCGAAAAATTACTATATTATTCGATTAAAATTATTATGATTTATATTTTTATTATAAATTCTTGTACAACTAAAAAATATGTAAAATAAGTATATATACAATATTTACATAATAATATATAATTATAAAAAAATAAAGGTTTTCAATTTTTCACATTTTCAATTTTCCAATAAGGCATATTTTTTTCATCCGCGATTGTAATATTATTATAAGTCTAAAAAATTAATATTTCAAAAGAAACTGAAGAAATGTCCGCGACATTCGTTCAATAGCGCAAGTAATTTACGCAAATTCCTAAAAATCCTCCCCAAAATCGTCGTAAGCCTAAAATAAGAAAACTTGTGGCGTAGTTTTCTCGAATACTCGAATATTCGAAGAATCCCTTTAGGTCTTTATGAAATGCATATTGATATGACGTAATCGACGATGTAACTTTATTCTGTGCTAATCTCAATACGCGCCTAGCCTTTCTTCTATTCGACGCAGCACGGAACACCTGACTGCCTCGTATCCGGGATCGGCGCGGAATTCGGCGGCGGGCTCGTTGGCGAGTTCGAGGGAGAGCAGCGCGTCTCAAGGTCCAGCGCCGTACCGCGTCCTTATGCTGGGCGCCCCCGCCGTTGGCAAGAGCTCCTTGGTGTCTCAATTTATGACTTCGGAATACCTGCACGCCTACGACACTTCGATCGGTAAGTCGATTAATCAATAAGTTACGGTCAATCTCGATTGCTAATCCTTCCCTATTCGTTCCCCTTCCGGCCAGTCATCGATCGATCGAACACACCGTACGACGATATGTACGCCTCTCGTAAGAATCCCTAAAAGAGAGAAACGCTCGTTACCGAATAGAGTCGGGAAAGAGCCGAAACGAAAACGAGCAAACTCTCCATTCGAGTTTGGAGTGTGATGCAACTGTTTTGTCCGAACGATTAACGGAAAAATCTGTGATATAAAGTGAAATTTATGAAAAAAATGTGATTATTCATCAATGATGATCGACTACGAATATCGGTCTTAATTTCAGGTGTTTCGTTTTTTTCATAAAAAAATTAGTTCGATCGTTCTATTTAATTTATTAATTAATTTATTATTATTCTAGTTAAGTCTAATTATTATTTAATATATGTTTCATTTGTTTATGATGTCACCGCAGAGATTAACTACATACTTGAAAGCCTAGTTATATTTTCATTCATGTTACAGATGACGAATCCGGTGAAAAGACGGTCAGCGTACTCTTGGCTGGTGAGGAATCAGAATTGACTTTCATCGATCACTCGTGTGCCGAAATGACGGTAAGTTTAATAGCGGCTCATATATCCAAGAAATCTGGGTATGCTAACGAAATTAAAACCATCAGACACTTAATAATTAAAAAACAAATTACTATAACGATGGCAGAAACATTTCTTACTCTGGAAAAAACTTACTTCATGAACGTAACATACTCGCTTCATGAACAAAAAATATAAACTTTACAGAGAATGTATAAATGTGACATACAATGTACATATCAATGTATAAAATACATATCAATGTATAAAAATATGTAAATAGCAGTAAAGTCTGTATAAAAATTATTGCGTCACAAGTAAAATCACAGATGATGGCAAAAAAATATAATGTGTAAAGATTGAATGTACACAGCTGAAAATTTCACTGATTCAGTAAATCTATAATTGTAATATGTAGATAGTCAATTTTTTATGTTAAAGTAGCAAAGTTGACAGCTGAACAGCTTAGCGATTTGTTAAACATCAAAACTTCTTAGTTATAGATATGTTGAATTCGCGCAGTAAGTTACAGGTTTGCTGTACCACTCAATTTATTTTTTTCTATGTAAGTGTACAACGATAACGGATTAACTGTCTAAAATGATAGAACGTATGGACGTACTGCAAAGTCAAATTTTTATTGTTGATTATTGGTATATAAGATGAAGATCCTTTGTCTATTTGGAGAGACTGTTTGTTTGGTTTTTAATATTAAGCATCCCAGACATTAAACGTTTAATTTTTTTAAAACAAGGTTCTTCATTTAATATTCTACTGTTATTCCAATTGACATTATGATTATATTGCAACCTATGTTCAGTTATCACAGAGCGAATAAAAGTGTTCCGTATATAATTCCGATGTTCGGACACTCATCAATAATATTTTCATCAAGAGAAGAACAGAACGGCGAAAGGTAAAACAATGAGAGTCGATATGACTGATAATGAATTCACAACAGGTTTCAGACAGTTTTCACAGTCAATTGATCACCGATACGCGCACAATATTGTCGCTAATTTTCCGTGTGTCCCTGAACTAATTATTTTTGCCGCAAGTCATCTCTCGTTTTCGTTGAACGAAGTAACATGGACCGCGCCTTGAACCTCCGACGAAGTGCTCTCACGACGACGGAGACGTAATCGAGTTAACACTGGGAGAAGGGGGGAGGGAGTAGGTTGAAAGGACGGTCCAGGAGAGGGCACGCGGTGTGTGCTTTTGTATCGCGGGAATTAAATTAAAATCCATTTTCTACAGTGAGCGAACTGACGCGTTGGCGGGCGCGACGATACTTGCGTACGCTGTAAATGTGGAACTCTGCCGTAATATAAATGCACGCACGCACGCACGCACGCACGCACGCACGCACGCACGCACGCACGCACGCACGCACGCACGCACGCACGCACGCACGCACGCACGCACGCGCGCGCACACACACACACACACACACACACACACACACACACACACACACACACACAAAATTACGTCAGAAGGGGGTTGATCGACTGCGAGGGAAGAAGAGGAAACGGAGGGAAGAGAGGGTAGAGCTGCTGCCACGCTTCGCCAGACAATTTCAATCGAATTTACCCTTTAATTAAAATGTACGTTCGCATACAACGCTACTGTATATCGCGCGGTCGACCGCTTCGCGCGCGGCCACGGCTGATCTTCGCCATTCGCGTGTACGCCAACGAAACGGTGAATGATTGCATTGCGCTAATGGCGGTCGAACTCTCGAGTTCCGAACTTTCTAAATTCTATGAAATTCCGGCTACCGAAACGCGAAGGCCGTACCCGAAACGATCTGTGACGCGCTATTATTCTTGGTACCAAGAGTCAAGGTTGATCTCTAATCACGTTAGACTGCGAGGCCGCGATTCCTGATTTCCGTTGATAGTCCCGGATAGACTCTAAATTATATTATCGGATTCTATTAAGTTAATGCGTACTTATTACGCAGATAAACTTGTTGTAATGGCAATCTCTCTAACATATAATAGATAAGATAAAAAATTTTACTAATAGGAAATTATATTGTTATTAATATAGAGAAAAATTTCTCCTTGAATTAAAAACGAGTTGTGTTTCATTTATCTTATTTTTTATGATTTCTTAAAAATATGTTTGAAAGCAAGTCTGAAGCAAGGAGATTGTTATACAAAAGAAAGCGATATTTCGAGCAGGTTGTTACGGTGTATTGTGACGTATCCTAGAGGAGTCAATTTTCATCAATGTATCCTTCAATCAATTCGAGATGACTTGACAAAATGTCTCAAGAAATTGATAGTTCTTTGCAAGGAAGGCAATTAGAAATGGAGCAATTTTGAATATTCAAGCCATGAAATGATCAAAAGTGAAATCAGTTTTGTAACTTTAATATATATTTAATTCATAAAACATAATTATTTACGATGAATCAATTAAAAAATTGTGAAAAGAAACGACATTAAAATTTTTCTTAAGGATCAAAACTTAATTTTATGTTGATTAAAGATTTGTAAAGCGAATAAAGTAATGTGTTTTAAAGCAGCTATAACATTTTTATTAAAAATTCAATTTAAAAACTTCACTGTTGTTCATTAGATATGTCACGTAAATAAAGTTACACTAATATATCGATGAAGATAGATTATTGAAAAATGAATAATTGAGGAAATAACATTTTGCATAAACATTATAATCTATCAGCGGTTTGCGGTTATAATATATACATCCATTATTCATAATATTAAACATACATTAACTATTAACCTATATAACTGCTACTAAATGTATATAGTTAGTTACTTCGTGATATTATATAATGCATTGAAGCAATATTACATTGTGTGCAATACGTCATAGTTACTACTGAGCTAGCTAAAATTTTTTTTAATTAAGTTGTTCGACTAATTTTAACTGAATTTTATCTTAACGATGTTTCAACTCGCAATTTAGTTGTCAAAGTGATTAATGGAGTCACAAGAATGATGGCATATCTAATGGAATTTTTATTAAAGAAGAACGATTAAATAATACGTAAGTAAATGGTGAGAATTTGGTGTCTTAAATAATAGTTTTTAAAGATACAATTTATTTTTCATATCGCAACACACTCACAAATTAATGTTTCAAATTTAGAAACGGGAAAGAAATTAAAAAACGAAAGGATCTTTGGCAAAATCAAATTTTATCTAAAGAAACATTCTCTATAAATTTAAAAGAGCAAGGTAGAGAGCGAAAGAAAAAAAAGGGAGAGAGAGAGAGAGAGAGAGAGAGAGAGAGAGAGAGAGAGAGAGAGAGAAGAGGAAGTCTCGTATTTATTTTATATTTACGCGAATTCATTAACAAAGTTTACCAATAAAGTTAAGTAAATGGGGCAACGCTTGACTTTACGTTGTGGTTTTAAAGTCGAAACGCTGCCACATGTTTTATTTAATTTATGTAAACATACAAATAAATATATATATATATAT
>NW_017259206.1:268096-269958 GCF_001594045.1 Atta colombica
TAGAAACTTACGAAAGGAACGAGATGAACACGCAATTATTGATTTTTCGTATGCTATTTTTAATACAATTCTCGTCTTTTGTAGCATTACATTTAAGAAAATGTCAGCAGATTAAATCGTTTTATTTTGAGAAAGAAGCACCTATGAGATAAGATTAAAATAAATTCTGGATTACTTTTAATAAAGCTACATCCTCTGGATTTATACTTTTACAGTAAATCTATATCCTCTGAGAAATATTAAAGATCTTAATAGTCCTTCAATAATCATATCTTTAACTGTATTATTTTTATAATAATAATTATAAAATATGTAGAAATATTAAGATATTAAAATGTATGTATATGCACAGCAAATGAATATTCGATTAAGAAATCTCGAAATATTCTTTTTAATCTAATATCACGATTATATATTATATCGCATAAGTGACATTACTTTTCGAAGCGGCTCGGATATATGTTGTTCTTATTGGAACAGAGAAATTTAAATTCTTTAAATTCTTTAAATTTGAAGCAATGTTATTATTCAGACCTGTGGCTCGTTTGGTATGCAACGCGATAGTCAACAGATTTGCGGTTTTTGTGCAACAGATCAAGTAAAAGTTACCGAATGATGAGCTAACCGTAAGCTCCCGCACGAGCTTAGAGGGATATAAGAAAAAGGAACTCAGGGAGTAACGAAGCGTTCTTCGTTCTTCTCTCCTGCCTCCAACCAGGAGTGTTCAACCAGGCGTGCCGCGAGTCATTGACGAGCATCGAGCCATGCCGCGCGTTTGACCGTTAAGCGGTCGATCCCTAGATATATTCGATATCACGAGGCGCAACGTGCCTTTGATACGGTTCAAGGTAATTCTTTCGTATAATTATTCGCAAAATCACAGAACCCGTTCTCGTTACGATCTTAACCTTTAACGAATGGCTGCGCTAACGTGATTTAACGCTATGTCCCTCTCCCTCCCCTTAGTCGGACAAACTGAACTTTTCCAACCAACAATCGTATTTACTCACATTCATGCGTTTGAAATATTTTATCACTTTCTGTGTATTTTATGATCATTATAAATTATCTGAAAATACTAATGAAATAAATTGTTACAAATAGAAATAAATTGTTCCAGTAGATATATTGCGCGTGCTTTTATGAAAAGAGCTTTTCTGAATAAATCAATTTTGTGTGTCTCCGTTTACATTAAACAGACATTTGGGTCAAAAAGATTATGGCAAATTACTAAGATTTAGATACAGCAGCGCGGGATTATCGCTCCAACTTACTTTGAATATTATACTTTGTCTTTTCCAAAGCTCCACCGAATACAATTTAGATCCTTATAGTAATTTTCATTAGCTCATCTCCCTTTCGTTTCGACTGGATTTCATTTACGGGCACCAATTATGGAATATGATGAAAAAGATCGCCCGAAAATATTTATTGCCTAGTACTCGGTGGGTGTCGCAATAACGCTGCGATAGCAATTAATACGTTCCAGGAACTTTTTACTCTAACTGAATAATAATAACCAGCGAAATTTGATTGCACTTTATAAACTGAAAGATAGATCTTTTTAATCCTCCGTCTGCAATCTGCATGCTTTTTGGCATAAATAAAATTTTAATTTCAACTTTCTCCGAACTGAAGGATCCGGAATCCGATGTCCTTATTGCTAAATTATACATTTTTAACAGATTTCCATTTTTTTCTTGTTTTTGCTCAAATTTCAATTTTTATTAAATAAAGCATTCAAAATTGTACATTATTTAATGCATGATTTTATATGACCTTGTCTACAATCATGCATAGACCACTTTTCTCGTGATATGTGTATGTATGTATGTATGTATATATGTATATATATATATATA
>NW_017259206.1:270058-280243 GCF_001594045.1 Atta colombica
ATATTTTTTTTTCTTTCGACTCATCGGCATTATTAATGATAAGTACAAGAAGACTTAAAAAAATGTTTAAAGATTATTAATTATAATTTTACTACAAAATAAATTTTATTTCAACTCTTTTGTTCTTTACCATGATTATGTGTATACGCTACAAGGAATCTATTATATAGATATATAATATTCCATTATATGTATAAATATATATGCCTAAAGTGTAATAGCAAACTTCTCAAGCTCGTCTTCAGAATGCCTTGTTTTATAAAAATTTTCTTTTATGATACAAATTCTTTTATTATATAAAAGACGTGTTCTTGTGTATAATACATTTAATCGAAGGAAAATCTTAGCTTTGTTGAAAGGAAATAAAAAAATGTTTATTTCATTATTTGTAGGATCGGAAAATTTAATGTGAAATATGATAGGTGATTTTGATTTTCATTGGATGACTTTTGATTCATTGGATGAATTGGATTGATAGGATATGTTTAAAATGCAAAAGAAAGATTTTTTATTTGTAATATTAAAGTTAATGTAACTAAACTAAAAAGAGATAATTATATTAATTAATTTCTCTGAAAATTACGTGAATTTTGTTAACATGAAACTGTTTCATGATAATAAAAATAGACATAAATTGAAAATAAAGGCTGCTTCATTATTAATGTTAATGTTCATATATTCGTAATGAATAATAATAATATTTATGTACATCCGGAAAATTGTATCGCGCGTTTGAATTTTTGAAAAAATAGATTGTTCTAACATGACATCCGCACACGGTTTTTACATAAAATATTTTAAGAGTAACGCAACAACGAAAAAAACTTTTTTCATATAAAAGTTAGAATCTTTAAGTTAAATTGACTTTTTGCTATGAGAATATAATGCAATTAAAATGTGATTTTAATTGTACGTGTGTAATTAATTTGTCGGCATTAGCCGAAAAAAAAAAAAAAAATACCGCGAAACTGCTGTTTCATATGTATCGAATACCAAATACAATGTTTCATAAATTGGAAATGGTGACAAATAAACTCGATCATGGTTATTTTTTATTTAGTGTTGATCTATCTCCGTTATGATTAATGTTTACAGCCGGAAAATTGTATCTCGACGTACGAGCCGCACGCATACTGTGTCGTTTATTCCACGACCGATCGGGCGTCGGTGCGCATCGCCGAGGAGGTTCTCCAATCCTTGTGGCGGAGTGATCATGTATCCGCGAGAGCGGTTATCCTCGTGGGGAACAAGGTCGATCTCGTTCGCAGTCGACTGGTATCGACTGAAGGTAATTTTTTTTAGGCCCAAATAATCATGATATACCTACATATATTTCCTTTTTCTTTCTCCAAAGTTATTTATCCCAAATCGAATAATTCGCGGAGACACGCGAAAATGGAAACACGCTGCGCGATTAGGAGCGTGCTCGAGAAACGAGGTGCCTATCTATCATTTGGGTGGCAGTTAGGGAAATGCTGATGTAGGCCGATCGTAGATAACGCATCGTACGTAAATGTACTGACGCAGCACTTCGGTTTGCTTCGGTGCAAATTCTCCGAGGGCAGTAGAGCGGGAAAAAGCCATTTAACTATCTCCTCCCCAGCGCGATAGATAGAATACGCTTTCTCTGTATTGTTAAACGTGATTAATAGCAGTCTTTTTCGCAATTGTACATTTATTTTTGTAATACTGCATCTGTCCGCAGTATGTCCCACAACACATATCGGAGCTTTAATAATATATTTTGTAATTGGAATTGAATAATATACGATTGTATCGGGATTTGCAATGAATTTATTTAGTTATATATAGATAAATCTGAGGCAAATAAAAAAAAAGTAATAAAAAACATTATTAAGTTTTATTATAAATTCTTAATCTTTAAAATGTGCGATATATATATTATTAATTTTATATATATATATTAATTACGTGCTCACTCGCGAAAGATTTTTCGAGCGCGCAATATCTCCCTTTTCGAATTTAATCGATTTCATCGTTATAGAGGGCAAATCCATGGCAACGTCTTACGATTGTAAATTCATCGAAACATCCGTCGGAATTAATCACAATGTCGATGAATTACTGGTCGGCCTGCTCACACAAATTCGTCTGAAGCTGGAGAACCCCGAGAGGACCAGAGAGATGTTCCGTAAAAGATCGCGGAAGAACCGTAGCAAGTCGCCACTGGGTTCGTGCTCGGAGAACAACTCGCCTAAGAAATATCGTGGCAGTCGGACCAGCACCAGCCTGAAGGTGCGCAATTTACTTGACAAGGTCTGGGCGCGTGACAGCAAGTCAAAGAGTTGTGAGAATCTACACGTTCTATAAAAGAGTTCCGAGGACCGTCCGCTTCGGCGTCGCGTCGTGTCGATCGGTACCGATCGTCTAAATTCAGAAGAATGATCTGGGAGCAGCAAGTTGGACTTCCATGGAAACGTCTTACGGAAACGTCTTCGGAGCAGTCTTCAAATATGAGGGTCTTTGAGGCAACTCTCGTAAGAGAAAAGGTCAAGTATCGACCGCTCCATACTCAACTTCTCACGGCAGAAGAGGAGGCATGTGCGTATCGCTTTGTAACGAAATAGCGACTCTCCCAGCCACGTTTTTTCTCTACGTTGCTAGCATTGTTAGCCCTCTGTGGACAAAGTAATTTTTGATATGTCTAACGAGGCGTCTAACGACGTCCGATTAATCAATGCTACACGAATCTTTTAATTTCGTTCTCGCGCGACTTTGGAAATTTTAACGTTATATTCTGACGATTACGATTAAACTACTCCTAGCTTATGTCCTACTGTTTGCTGATTTTTCAATTATCTCCTGATTTGTGTGTAACTGTGAAAACTAGATCTGTCAAGTTGTTAGCATTTTCTCTTCATTGCTATCTATAAATCAAATGATTTAAAGAGATTGATCATTGGATCATTACTTTTCACAGCTTCTATAAATTCCGTATCGTAAGTGATAAAATGTTTTTAATTCCGAAGTAAGAGTATAATCTTTGTAATTACCGTAAAGCGTAAATATAGATCATAGAAGATTGGCGCGTATCTTACCAAGAGCGTAGCCATCGTTAACGAAGAATAAGTTCGCGTTCGAAGTCATAAAATGCTTGTGAAGTAAAGTGAAACGTGACACCCCCAAGGCAACAATCAGCGCAGATTACTACTGGCGAACTCGTTATCGTCCACAACAGGAATCGTATATAAAGAGAAAGGAAATCGTATCGATTTTTATCACGTTCATCCGCCGAGCGTAGTTTCGTTGTCATAGCTTAACGCGAGCTTAACGAAAAAGCACTCCGTAAGATGAAAAGATTTGCTCTAAAAGGCGCATAATTGTAGAGGAGCATAAATACACGCGCCTATACGTTGTATCGCTCTATACCACGGTTTCCATTGTAGCAAAATACGCGCGCGATTATTATATTGTATTATTGTAGCTTTGCATTTCAATTTTGTACGAAATGGAATTTTTCATTGAATCCAAGCAGGAATTGACGATCTTCAATTATATTTCAGCGAATAGGATGGCTTGTTGACCCCTTTACGCTCAACAATTTGACTATATATATGCGCGCGTGCGTGCGTGCGTGTGTGCGCGTGTGTGTGTGTGTATGTGTGTGTGTGTGTGTGTGTGTGTGTGTGTGCGCGCGCGCGCGCGCGCGCGCGTGTGTACATAAAATCTTGTATATACCCGATAAATAACAGAGATAAATAGCAATACGAGCAAATTGATTGTAGTCTAATACCCGTTAAAACAATAATTCTCGAATCTTTTTCGTTGATGATTTCGGTGATTTTCGCGATGCATTCAACGTTTGGCAACGAATTCGATGTTGTATGTTGAATAAATCAAGTTTACGTATTAAGCAAAAAACGTTAAATTAAGAAAAGAAAAGGAAAAAGAAAAAGATAAGAGGAAGGATAGAAATTTCAGACTTCAAGTGTGATTTTAATTTATTTTTAGAAAAGTTGAAATTTTTTTAAACTGACCATATGTTTCGATATATTCGTTGCCATTAAAATCTGTTGTACACGATACGTACATTAGATTTTCAGTCAACTGGCAGTGAATTGATAAAACGCCTATATGACAGTTTATAATAATACAATTCGTATTTGTCTTTGAAATATTAAACTTTTTTCTTTTTTTTTTATTTCTTTGTAGATATTTAATTAGTTAATTTTATGGCATATTAGATTTGAAAATATATTATTTTGACCATCTTAATATTATTGATAAAGTTACTTGTAAATTCTTTGCATTAAAATATTTAAGAATTTGGCATAACAATTATTAACATAAATCTATTAAAATTAAAGTTATTAAAAACATAATTAATTAATAATCATTATATTATCATTTATTTTAATATTATATAATCTTGCTTTGTATTTATTGCAATTTTATTTAATTTATAAGGAGCTGAAATATCTTAAACTTTTCTCTAATTAAACATATCTCTCGATCACGATATTTACATCAAATGAATTGATTGTATTTAGATCAAAGTAATTGACAACGCTAGAAAGTAGGAACGCGATTCTAAGCAAGATCGCAGATCCAGTATGATTTGTTTCTAATAAAAGGATCGCCATAAATCGAATATCTTATTAAAGCGATTCAAGAGTAAGAATAAATGCACGAACAGCATAAATCAATCTATAGCTGAGAACCTTTTGCATAGTTTTCAGCCGCATATGAACTGCATTCGAATATCAGTTTGTAATGAACGATGATATCTCGTGTTTATATTAATAACAAACGCGAGCAGTTTCCCTTCAGTTTCCCTGAAAATATTTACTTTGTATAAGCATTGTATTGAGCATTATATTCTCATTACACAAGAACTTAAATCGTACAAGCTTCTGTTACATTATACGATCAGCCGCGAAATGTAGATAAGCGCAGCTGTCCAAGAGTTAAACGATGCAACGTATGATACGAGTCGTGAAATACGCGAGGTTGTAAAAGATAAATGGGTCACCTGCCCGACCATCGCGATTGTCCTTCTCCGAATTAAAAGGTTCTGATACTAGCAGCGAAATGCAACATAACGAGGTGACAGCAGGCGAATCGCATCGCCGCACCATCGCAAAAGGTCGTCGCGACAAACAATTAATGTCTTAACGATCTCGATACCGACGATCGATTGACATTCGCAGCGTGGAACACCGGGAAAGAATCGATTTACGCTGAGTTTGCATTCGCGAGTTTGAAAAAAAAAAAAAAATGTTTATCCGGCGCAAGACTTGTCACACTAAAATCCGTGTCACGGTACGCATTGGAGAATTGCGAATTAGAGATTAGAAACCGATCGATCAGATAATTTTAATTTTTATCCTTTTTTCTAATTGGCTGAATTTTAATCTTTAATTCGCAATCTTCAGTCTCCAGTGCGTAGTGTAACACAGATTTAATACGAGTAATTTCATTCTCGCACCGGGTATATAATATGTAATAAATGACAAAGCGCATGATCGACATTGAATTTTAAGAATTTTATTACTAATGTAATACACAAATTACTAAAGCTAAAGTTACACATTTTTTACATTACGTTATATTTTCCGGAATGTTGAAGTTATTCTTTTTTTAATATTCAATATTTCAAATATTGTATTATTTCTTTACTTGAAAAGTGACACAACTAAAAATATTAAATATAATTAAATAAGAGAATTCCTATATTCTTCGTCAAAGCGGATCTTAATACCTAATACTTAAATATTTCTGTGTGAATTTATATACATATCTGATTTTGCAATCTACGCGCCGAAATCTTTTTGAAACGCAATCATGAGCAGATCTCGAATACTAATATCACTTATTCAATTGACAAACAATTTAATAATTCTTTATGCAAATAATAGGATATTAATCGGTAGTTAGATGTTAATAAAAATTTTTAATCTGCAAATAATAATTTTATTGCAGAAAAATATTGCGTTAGTCACGCAATATTTGAACTTAAAACTCCCAACTTTGCAGGACGAGCATACCGGACGATTATACCGGTTCGATCACAGAAGCTTCGGCAATATTTGTCGCAATAACTAGTAACCAATAATTAGTAAATGAATGCATATGTTTCAGTGATAAACAATATGATACGAATTTGGATTGATGAAAATAAACTTAATTACATAATAATAATAAGAGAATTCCTATATTCGCTTTGATCGAATATAGGAATTCTCTTATTTAATTAAATTTGTTCTGATCGATTCAAATTCACACATCATGTTATTTCAAAAGGTCAAATAAATGTATAATGCCTATCAAAGCCAACACAAGTTGTTAAAGTGTGTAAAAGTTCATTTATTACACACACACTTTTTAACAACTTGGATTGCTTCTCTGGAACCTAATTTGATAATTAATTATTTAAAAAGATTAATTAAGATTTTTTTTTTTAAAGAGAGAAACTATGTATTTTTTAACTGAAAATGATTGACTAATTAGATAATGCCAGCAGAAAGAATATAGTCATTCTTAATATGATCAAATATCACCTTCATCATTTTCGTTTCATAACTCTCAAAGATCAGTCCTTTCGAGTTGTGATGATTTTTTATAAAATTAAATTAGTTTACTTTTCACGATTGATACGTTTTCTTATATTTTTTCAAAGATGATTTTTTCAATTTATAACAAAACAAACAATGTATTGAAAAAAAGCTGAAAAAAATTCTGAAAAAGAATATCTCAAATGAATGTCTAAATTGCCGTTTTGATATTGATAATATAGTTTAGTATGGAGAATATATTTTTAAAAAAAGCACAAATTTTGGCTATTTGTTTAATTATAGTAATTACGCAAATAAAAATTTATGGTTGCCTATTTTTTTTAAACGCTTATTCATATCCTAAAAACTACGAAAATAAAAAAAGATGGTATTTGATATCAACAAATTTATCAAAATAATTAAAAATTGAATGGAAAAAGGTGGTACTCTGAGAGTCTCCCATCACGACGTAAAGGGTTAACTTATTCATAATAATAATTCGAAAATCACATTTTCTGAGTTTACTTTTGAAGTAAGGGAGTGATATTTTGTGTAACATTTTAGCTTTTGCAGTAAGGGCATGTCGGTAAACAAGATGCAAATCGAAAGATAATGCAATCTCACTCTGAATTCATTAATCAGGAATTAGAGAGATACCATGACTACTGTTACAGCTGTTACAGCTATAGGCAGACGTAATAAAAGAAGGATTTTAATAACTTGTATAATAACAATAACACTAATACTTCAGTGTGAATAAAAGTGGAATCCTGTTCGTTTTTCAACTTGGCTCTTTCATATTTATATACAGGCGAATATATGTGAAACGCTTCTGCAAGATAATATGATTATTAATTCTTTCCGCATTCCGCGTAAATCCTCTAGCGTCGTGCCTGCCTGTCGTTGCCCACTTCAATTAGCTAAATTACACGGAAATACGTTAAGGTGCGCCTCAGCAGCCTCAGAGCATCGAGCTGCATGTGCCGTAGTTCAGTTCGCTGCGATATGCGCGCGCTGGAATTTTTTCGCAACTGTAATATTCATTCCGCAACATTTGACGATCTCGCAACCGCACACTATATGTACGTATGTACTACATACGTACACGTGTGAACATTGTACATCCGTATCCATTTGACCTTTCATTTATATAATATTTATAATAATATCGTTATCTACTTTAAATCCAATCTCTCTTTACTCCCATCTATATTTCTTTTTTGCTTTTTTTTTTTTCTAGTTTTTTAACTCCACATATACGTACATGTACGTACCTACACTTGTGCATAATAAAAATCTCGAGAATTCTGCCCCTGAAATAGCCCGTAAGAAATACACATTTGTGAAAATGTGGAAAATGGGAAAATAGAGAGCAATCATTGTTATTGGATTTGCATTATTATTGGATGTATCTCGAATTTAACATAAAATAATTTGCACAAAATAACTCGAGCTTGCTAACAATAAGCCGCGTGTTAGGAAATACAATTTTAATTTGGACTGTCTACAAGACGTAACTCAAATTGTTATTGCAAGCGATATATTATAGAAACAACGGATTTCTAGTATCTTAGAGAGAATAGCTATGTGTTACAAGCTGTCTGTACTTTTATTGGATTTAATTTCTACGAAGTTCCCTTTTAACATTACGAGTATGAAGTGCAATAATACAGAACATATTCTCTTGATACATTTTTCTCTCTCCATTAGCCCTTTAAATTAATTACATCGTTATTCTCCATATAATATAATCCCGTTTAATATCATTAATAGTGATCTTTCTTTTGCAGTAACTAAATACAGGTACGATCGTTGAAAATCGTTGTGCATTTTTATATGTCATGGAGTTTAGAAATAATGAACTTCTAACACAATTAAACACAATTAAAAACACATGACAAATGAAAAATTCGTACAAATCAATGGCATTTATTTTAAGTATTACGAAATTCTATTATTGTTTTTTTCTAACAATAAAAAATTATTAATATGCTTACGACATAAGCATTATTATCGATTAATTTTTTTCTTTCACTAATCCTTTTTCTCAAATCATCAAATTTGAAAAAAATTAACTATTTCAATGTATCTTCTCTTTTCCTTGCTTACAGTAAAATAAAAACACAGAATTTTCAGCATTCTCATCGGAAATTATTATCAATAAGTGTAGATATGTATTTCAAAAGCACATTAAACGTTTGCGGGAAATTCGTACATTCCAAATGCTCCATTTCCTAGCATATTGTTTATTAGTCGTCATGAAACTGTCGCTTTGGAAAGTAGACTTTTTAGAATATTATTGTGTTTTCGATCCGATAAACAATAAAATTGCAATGAACGATCGCGTAATTGTAAGATAAAAATAACGTGGCAACTCATTGTTGCCGGGTCCAATATGAAACTTGAACGTTTCTTGTATTCGAAATATGTTATTACGGAAGTAATTTTTACGAGATGATTCTATCTGACGATATCCAAGCGATTACAAGAGTCAGTCGTGTATGATCGACCATCGAAAAGAAAATTATTGTTCATATTCGTCATTGCCAGCGACAGCAAGGAATACGGGGCCAATTTGTTGATCGTCTTTGTTCTCTCACTAACTGGCAGACGGTCGTTTGTAACTTTTGACGCGCGAAACTCGCGAATAACTTTCTTGCCCGTAGAATGTACGTAATTTCCGTGATGTTGTTATGAACTGAATACAAAATACGCGTCTTTCTACGATGCACATTAAAAGGTCGACAATGGACTTTAAGGAGAACTCGCAAAAAAAAAAAAAATAGTTCAA
Source organism: Atta colombica (assembly GCF_001594045.1). NCBI lineage: Eukaryota > Metazoa > Arthropoda > Insecta > Hymenoptera > Formicidae > Atta > Atta colombica. Next base: position 279,365 of record NW_017259206.1, read on the forward strand.
TCATTTATCTAAAATGAAGAAAACGAAATTTATATACATATATAGCTCGCATGTGTTAATAAATACCAATACCGCTCTCGACACACCACTCGTTTTAAGATATTGTGAAAGTACGCCAGTTTTACAGACATGTCTTCCATCAATTATCAGTTAAAATATACTGATGAACAGCTATAAAGCTGTAGTGCAGAAATGCTAACTTCTTAAGGCGATAATATCGGAAGAAACCGGTAACAGTTTAAACCAATGACAATGATTAAAAGGACGGATTGTCTTCCTATTAAAAGGATATCACCGAAACTTTCGGCGATGGGGAAGCGATAATATTATCGCCGGCTTCTTAGCAATTTAACGGTCACGATAATACCATAATACCAAGGCGACGGGTTTAGGTGAGTTAATAATTTAATACAAGCGCGTTATCTCGCGTGACTCGCGTATAGTTCATAATAGCGTAATATATTATTGCTCGTAATATCGCACTCGGATCCTCCTTAAGAATCGTCGTGGTACGAAGGAATCGATAGCACCCTTATATTCGTTTTCTATCGGCGCGGACGGTCCATTGTTCGCGACACCGGAACGCGAATTCGAGTAAGTAGCGATCGATGGCTTTGTATCATCGAGTAGCACTAGTACGTCGTTTTTCATCGTTTTTCCGTAGCTACAATCGCGGAGGCTGGTTTTATTTCCATAATAAAATCTTTTCAGCTCGTAATTATAATTATATACATATTGGGTTGTCTGGAAAGTTCGTGCCGATATTGAAGGAAAATTGAAACGCAGAAAATTTTAATTTAATTAAATGTATACTAAAGTTTAAATTTTAGTCGGCACGAACTTTCCGGACAACTCAATATATATATATATATATATATA
>NW_017259206.1:280343-286740 GCF_001594045.1 Atta colombica
TATTATGCTACTATAATAATTTTATTTCTAATATTCTATATATCAAAAAGAATGTATGCACTTTAAATAGATTGGTGTGAATTTAACAGACATCATGTGGTGTAATTTTCACTATGTTGCAATTCTTTCCAACATGGTGCGGATTTATAATTTCTGATGTTAACATTAATATCATCACAAAAATACATAGATACACTTTTGGTGTTAAATCCACATTAATATTTTTTAAAGTGAGAGATGGTTATTTTCGAAAATGATTATAATTTTATAGTATAGTTTTCGGGGACAATTATTATATTAATTTGAAACAATAACACAACTCAAAGAAATAAAGTTTTGATAAAGAAAATGATATTTTAAATCATTAAAATTTTGTAATATGAATTACAATGCAATTTTGATGTAATAATTAATTATAGAATAATAAAAGTACGTTAGCAGAACATACTTTCTCTTTTTATATTTTTTATCTTCGTTTCTTGCAAGCAATTAAAGAGATAACAATCTTTCACTTATGTTATCATTATAGTAAATGAGCAATATATTCTTTTTAGTATATAGAATAAAAAATAAATATTACTATTGATATTATAACAGTAATAACTATATAAAAATGGAGATTTTAATTATAATTATTCTATTATGCAATTATATACAGTTATAAATGCCAAAAAACTTTTCTTACACAATCTGCAGTGTGAAGATTCACTTCAATCGAATTATTAGCGAGGCGTTTATCATGCGTTGCACAATGTCATTTCGATATGGGTTTTCTTTTTCCAATGATACATTTTTTTGTGTTGGAAAAAGACACAAGTAACGCAACGCCATTGAAAAAAATATTTATCGCGAGCATTGGCAGAATAAATCAAAATATTGCGTAAAAATATATTTCAAACGCAGGAAGCTGTTGAAAATATGGACCAAAATACAAATTGCTCTGAGCAATTTGATGCGGTGTAAAATAAAGGATATTATTTTGTATTTTCAATTTTATTTATGTCAGATGCACGCATTTAAAATATTGCATGCTCCAGATATGCATACGCGAAGTGTGTTTTGTATATTATTATGGTTATAGGTTATAAAGATTATACAGTGAATCTTTAAAACTTAGCTCCTTCACATTTTACGTCTCATATTACTCCGCCTTGCTTATTTAAAAATGCAAATACGAGGATTTCACACTCCGACGTTGCACCTTGCAATGCTTGTTCAATCACACGCTGACCTTAATCCCTTAACGTTAGTGTCCTTTCGCCGCGAAGAACGAAATAACGAGACGAAGACGCGGAGAAAGAAATAACGAATAAAATGTTTATTATCTATATCAGCGGGAATAAGATGTCAAGAAGCTCGTAATAAGGTACAACGACTAATACTGAATTCAAATTGGAGTGACATAATTTACGTAATACACTCTTTTTGCAATATATCCCGATATAATTTTAAACTTGGGAAACTTGTTGCAAATTCAACCTTTTTCAGCTCATTAACATCTTTCTAATGCCTGGTTGAGTATCAAGTTATCTGTCCATATCTCGTAAATCGTATGTGTATAAGTCGCATTTAATCGGTAAAACAACAATTTTATTAAAGTTCAGTCGTCACGCTAGTATTCTAATCGGTTTTGAATCGACTATAAATACAGTCTTTATTTCCCATCAGACTATTGATTTTTGTATTCCTGGCTTTAGACAGTTTCAATACTCGTATGTTTCTTGATATCTCTATGAGAACATGAGTATAACATTTTAATAATTTTAATTATCGATACAGCCAAATAATTTTCACATTTATGCGCAACAATGTGCGATACGAAGTGCATTTTGCCATGAACAGCACGGCCAAACTGAATTATCGTTGAAATAATACCGTTTCAATTTCCGCGACGACCTGACGATGCATTTACAATTAATTTATATGCTTACATGCATACAGTTGATACATGATAATTTATTAGTAAACTTCAATTTAGGGCATATGTGTATACTTCCCCCACTTCTCTCTCTCTCTCTCTCTCTCTCTCTCTCTCTCTCTCTCTCTCTCTCTCTCTCTCTTTTCCTTTCTCTATCTATCTTTAGCTTTCTCACTTAGGGTAGCAAAGAAAGCAAAACTACAGTGCTGGTAACTATTGATTGCCGTTTGTCATTGAGATATTGTTGCCTTGTATAAGGAGAATGAATCAAGCAACATGTATATACCTTATCAATTCGAGGCCCCGCGCATTGAAAAGGTGCACGCGATGTTTATTTTTATAATGCTGTATATATGTACACACACACACACACACGCGCGCGCGCGCGCGCACACGCACCACGCACGCACGCACGCACGCACACACACATATTTTCTTCTTACGCTACGTCATACTTATTATCTTAATGTCTATTCGTGTTTATTCACGCTAGTTGCTTTGTATTCCATTTGCATAGTCGAATTTATGCGTGTAAATCGCGGTTTGTCGTGTTTTTCTATGATGGACGTACGATAAATAGCGATCTCTAGTCTGAGAAAATACAAAAGTACGAAAGAAAGTTTTTTTTCTCGGCTCGAGAATAGCTCGCTATTTGCATTTAAAATTACTCGATTGAGTTGGAAATGCATATGGAAAGCGTTTTTTTGTGATTTGCATGAATTTTTAGTTTTATTTATATATTTTTTTACATAACTTGTTTGTGTGATAACTGTTGAAATAATTGTTGGTAAATGTAGCTAAGATTCGTTATGATATCCATGGAAAAAAATCGAATAGCACGATACGATATGAATTCTTGGCTGATATTTAGAACGATAAATGAACGGATAAATCAATTTCAATTTTCAGATATATAATGAAATTTCTCTGATTATAAAGTCAATCAATGTAGAGCAAGATAACTCGCGAGAAGCGTTGGGAAAGATTTATTGTCGAAATTATAGATTTCAAAGCGCGGATTTGCGGTATTTTATATAGCATCCGCGATTGCATATGGGGATCAACGCATTGGTACGTCCGGTACGTCCCGTCGCCGGACAAAACTACCGACAACTTGCGATCAGAAATACTAGTCGCAATTATTGTCATACTAGATTACTAATTGGTGCCGGCATTAACTCATCGGCGTCGGCTTAACATTAAATGATTTAATGTCCGGCATTGTTTTAGGTACCTCGACCGTTTTTGCTGCCGCACTCATACATTTATAATGTATACTAAAAAGTATATGTTTGAACAAGGTACGAGTGAGATAACTGGATATTCATAATAAATTGTCAAAGGTAATCTTGCCTAATGTTTGCTAATGTTCGTGTTGTCGGAGAGAATATGTGAAGCATTAATAACATAACGTTGGAATTTTTGCGGAACGGTATTTCGGCGCTTAAACAGAGAGAAGGGAATTAGAATGACAAAGGAGATAATTAAAGAGCATATGCGAGTCAAGTGTCGAAGCGATTTAACGAGCGGCGAAAATTCGATAAATGCGCTCGACTCTCTGTGACTCTGTCAATAGCGATTAATCTACATTCTACGTGATATTACGAGTATTTTGTAGATGTAAAATGTGGATCGCGTATCACTGTGTATTATTGCATGTGAATTTCGAATGTTAGTTCTCTCAATGGGGCTACACGAGAGAAACAATTTGAAATGATCCGAATTTTTTAAATGTAAATTAATTTACAATAAAAGCTAACATATTCGCACAGCGAGAGAGGGGAGAGTTAAGAATTTTTTAAATAATTTCTGACTTGAGCGCACTTGAAGAACACCTTGTATTAATAGGTGCTAACAATTAAGAAGTATTTAAATAAGTTTTTTTTTTTTATACTCTTGAATTAGAAAGATTGAACGATCTTCTCTAAAAAACCGCCGAAAAAAATCACTTTTGTAAAAAAAAAAAAAAATGCGTAATTGTGAAAGCTTTATGGGCCGATTTGCGCGGGGCTTTTTAACTATACATAGTATACATAGTTAGAGCACGTAATAACGAATTAAGCGATTAGTCGATTAATATGTATTATACTCCAAAATGAGTACGACTGATTGTTAAGCGTTGACTTTGGGTATTCGCTGGGATTTAAGATAAATCGATCCACCGTTATAATCGCTAAAAAATGTCTCCCGTGTGATCGTCGTCGTTGAATGACCGGTAATAATCGTCATGTAATATTGTAATATTACAATATAATTTTGAAATTAATGATGCACCACGATATTCGGCTGTATTAATATACTCGAATGCGTCTAATGCGTGTCAATTTTCGTTTTACTATTATTGCGCGTGATTCGTCGAGGAACACTGTAACAGCGTTTTTACAATGAAAAAGCCTGGCCGGAATCACCCCCAAGAAAATAATCGACGAGCTTAAAAAAAGATGAAAAGAGAATAACAAGTTACGAGTTCGTAAATGGATAAATATAAAATTATTAAATTTGCATTCAAATTCGATAGAATTCAAAAGCTAAATATAAAATTATGAAAAAGACACGACCGTTTTTTATTATTTGTATATGTTATTTTATCGTAAAGTCATTGGATTTATTGCGGATAAATCTACATGGCTATAGGTTGAGTTCTTTGTATACTTAATTGTTTGTATAAACTTATTTAATTACGATTTTATTCTTTTCTTTCTTTATACATTTTATTAGTGTCAGAAATTAAATTGGCCTCAAAATTACGCGGAACTCATATTGCATATTGCACAACCTATATATTTCCTTTTGTCTAAATCAGAGTCCATCTTTTTGGAAACCCGCATCGACTCAGACTGCTTCAATTGAAAACGCTGAACAATAACATTGTAACACTGTATAGAATGTACGAATCAAAGTGTGCCATCTCGAAGCAATTTTCAGTCGATATTCTGCAAAATTCGGACGAAGATTTTATCACAGAGAACGTAATACAAGTTTTATAAGAGATGCGATTGCCCTGTGAATTATAAATAAGAAACAGCTCTTAAGCTCGTAAAGATCGCTCGCCCCTGGGAGATACAAATATCGGGGGTAAGTCCTGCCGCCACCAACTTTCGTTTCTCCATCGCTCGTTATTCTTGAGTCGTAAATAATGGAGTCACTTACGTATTTTAACTCTTTCCTCCCTAATGTCCCTTATGCAAGCAGATGTGTAACAAAAACAATAATTAGATATCTTCATTATTTTATAAAACTTAATTTTTATAAATTCATCTATATATATTAAATATAAAAATCGTATTATTATGTAAATTTATTCTACATAAAGATAATGAGATTTTAAAATTTATTGAATAGATTATCAACTTTAAGATGAAAGTAACATTGATGCAATCAATAAAACAACTAAGAGAATTCATTGATATTCATGTCTGCTACTTTCCATAATTAAAATATAACAAACTAAAAACATAAAAGTAAAAGTAAGTGCGAGAGTTTATAAGAATTTTGTTAGTATACACAGTGGCAGTTTGTCCCTCTATATTTGTCACTCCATTTTTTTTTAAATTACAGATACCGATTGAAATGATTTGAATTTTAATTTAAATACTTTATATAACGTATTTGCATTTACTGTAAATAAAAACACAAAACCTTTTTATTCTAGTTGAATTAATATATCATGATAATCAATACTACTATTATACTAATGTCATTGCAATTAATAAAAAAAGCTTATGTGCACGGAAAGAATTTTCTTTTAGAATTTACCCTGAAAATATTATGGTTGTGATACAATAACAATGTTTTAAAGATTTTTATTATGCTCTTCAGTAAAATTAATCAAACTTATTTTATACTTTATTGTAATGAATGAGAGAGAGCTTTACATTAGAATTCTTCAAAATACATTGTTGTCCCACGACTATCATATTTTCAGGGTAAACTCCAAGAAAAAAATTCTCTCCATGTGTAAAATAATATCAGTATTGACAAAATATATTCGTTGGTAAAAGCTGTTAAGAGATAACGATGCGTTTTGGAAAACGAGGCGAGCTTAGCAATTGCAAATGACGATTTTCCGTCCATCTTATAGCATACGATTTTAACGAGGACGATCGCAACGCGAAAACGATCACGTTCCAGCGAAATTGTGCACGAGCATGTATACTTGATACATCCCTTTTATCGACTTCCACCAGAGAATATCCCGGTAAAGTGCCGCGCGCCGTCAAGGTACGACGATAAAAAAAGAATCACAATTGCTATGCATGATGGACCTTGCATCTCGACGTCCGATTCTAGGCGATTTTTTATTTCGAGCAATAATTATTTAACAGAAACGAAAAAAATTCTTTTAAAAATTCTTTAAAAATTTATGTTAATTGAGTGCAAATATCCTTTTCCTCTCTTCTTGTGATTTTGCACAGAGAAAGTAAATCACTAATTAAATAATCTGAAATAATTTTTGTATATATATATATATATATATAT
>NW_017259206.1:286840-287891 GCF_001594045.1 Atta colombica
TCCGATATCAAAATGTCCCAGGCAAAATAAATTATTAATAAACATTATTAATAAACATTTTTTTAACATAAATATCAATAATTAGAAATATCAGTAATTTTATCTTCACCTACGTAACATTTATATCGATCCTAACAAGAGACAACATTTGACTTTTAGCATTTTGCATTGTATCACACCTAAAAAATTTTAGACGGCATAATTCGCTAACTTTAAATGATTATAATTCAAAATTTATTATAGTCTCGAGAAACATTTTAGGATTAGAATTTTCATCTCAAAATGTCTTCAAAAATCTGGCATTAGCAGGTAGTACGTCGAATTTGAAACACAATATGTATATATATATATATACTTGCAAAAACTATTAAATATTTATTGTATGACTTAATAATGTACACATGAGTGACATTATTAAAGCCCTTAAAGGAAGTACCAGAATTTTTTATTTTAATCATGTAAAAAATGTAAAAAGCTTTTTCAGATTATAAAATAAATGAAGTGATTTATTTTATACAGATATTACAGTTTTATGTTATAATATTTTTATCTCATCATTGTTTTTACATATTGTATTATTCCCATTTTTAACAATATTGATTAAAATTATTTCCAAATTTTTATTATTTTGTAATTGAGATTATAGTATGTATATAGTAATATTACGATTATAATCTACGATTATAATTTGAAAGATGAAATGAATCGCAATACAATTAATCTGTGATTTTTCATTAACTATATGATTGATATATTTTGATACGTTGCGTTCGTAAGAATCTATTCCTTCTAAACACAAACGTTTTAAATAATTCTCGTATAATCGATAATTCTTTACTCTAGTACGATCATTGAAGATGACTGAAAGTCAACCGAAACATGCGGAAATTAAATTTGCATTACGTTTATAATAATAAGTTAAAATATATTATATTTCGTTATTATAGCGCATTTATAATCGCGCAATTATTGACTTTTGCTTTTATATTTTGATATATTTGAAATTTAGCAGATATACTGAATAGTTTTTATGCTCTATATATATATATAT
>NW_017259206.1:287991-289926 GCF_001594045.1 Atta colombica
ATAAAAATTATTCAGTATCACATTTTGATATCTTGTCTAAAGTAATACTCTTGACAGCCACGAATATTTTGCGGTTATGGAAATATTCATTAATCTGGATGATAATAAAAAATTGTTTTTTTTTTCAAATTCTGAGATAAAATCACATTTGAGGACGATTGAAAATGTAAGGAACATCTTGTGCGTGCACAAATTACACACACACACACACACACACACAGACACACACACACAAACACGCGCGTGCACGTGTGTGTGTATGTATGTGTGTAGATTTAGGTTAGGAAACGTTGATTGCCAGGTACGCCGTATGCTAATAAATAATAAGAAACGACAGAGAAGGTATTCGTGCGTATCGGCGCATTGACGAATATTTTGCGGACCATAGCCTAGCGATTAGGCGATTTCACAAATCGATGTTATATATCTGTACCTGTACACGTATAAGAAAAAAGAAAAAGAAGAAAAAAAAGAATAAACGCGTTACTGGCCCCGAGGTCAATCGGGAATTTTCTTGTCTCTTTCCATCTTTCATGAATATATCGTACTTATACCAATATTCCAACACAACACGTAGCGATTTAAGTAGCGATTAATATAATACACCGATCAAGCGGAAGTACGACATTATTTTTTCCTTAAGGCAACGATTTTCAAAGTTTCAGCGCCATTTCTGATACACAAAAAAAAAGGAAGGACAATGCTGGTAAATTTTCTACGGTTTTTCCACGAATTTTTCCACAAGAAGGAATTCCATTCCCTCTTTTAAAATAATTTATATGCATATATTTAGTATACTTATTCTATTCAACCCAAACGTGACGATCGTAACTCGAGAACCTGGCTTTTGCCTCTCGGAAGTGAAAGGCCGGCCTTCGAAAAACGCTGCCTTAATATGGCTTTTAGATGTGCGAATACAAGGGACTGTTTCATGCCGGAAAGTTTTCGGGATCGATAAAGTCGACGTGCCGTCCCGTCCTTCTCGTGATTCATTTTTGGAAACGATTCGTGGACATATTGCCTTGCCGTATTAATGATAAGTATACTTGAGAAAATTTCGAGCGACAATGCGAATTACAAAAATACCGAGCCTCACGAGATTAAGAAGTTATGATATTGTACGAATAAACGTCGAGAGAGAAATCAAGCGAATTAATAGATGTTCAAATATTATAAAATATTCCCGTTTAACGTGCGTTCAACGTTTAACACGCATTGTAATTATAATATACATGTAATATATAAAAGAAATTTCATGGAGAAAATCAAAAGTAGTATGTAACATGTGATAATTAAAGAAGAATGGTTTGGTTAAACTTTGTAGAATTTACTAACAAATATTGATATACCCAAAAGTACGCGTATGTACACACATATATATATATACATATATATTATGTTAAAACATTAAATTGTTCTTCGTTCTTTCAAGAAAAGCTAATATTTAATTTATTTTTTTATCAAAACAACTATAAGATTTATTTGCCAAAAAGACTTTTCCTAGAAATTTATAGAAATCCTCCTACATATTAAAAGTTACAGTGAGTGCAAAAAGTATTCGTAGAAATTTTTTTTATAAAAAAAAAACCTTATTTGTAGAAAATAAACATTAAACAATTAGTAATTTTATACACTGAATAACATTCTATTCCAACATAAACGACGAGTTTTGCGTATATTCTTGATTTTAAAAATTTCTTAATTGTATATACCTATTTTTACTACGAATATACTTTGGGGCGTCCAAACAGTTTTTAATTTTCACTTATTTTTAAAATAATATATATTTTCTATAATTAATACACATCTTTTTGGTGGGTGTGTGTGTGTGTGTGTGCGTGTGTGTGTGCGTGTGTGTGTGCGTGTGTGTGCGTGTGTGTGTGCGTGTGTGTGTGTGCGTGTGTGTGTGTGTGTGTGTGTGTGTGTGTGTGTGTG
>NW_017259206.1:290026-291149 GCF_001594045.1 Atta colombica
TGTGTGTGTGTATGTCTGTAATTTTTAATTGAGAAACGTAAACGGTCCACTTTATTTGTACGAATAAATTGTTAATTATCCAGCAAAAAATGACGCTAATTAGATGTCGAATTGGTGTCAAAATCATTGTATCGATATCGATTCATCAATTTGATGAATCATGTTTTTTCATTGAATAATAATGTTTACTTTTTAAAAATAAGGTTCTTAAAAATTAAAATATTAAAAATAAGGTTTTCTTTAATACATTTTATACTTACTGTATACTTACGACTACCATTAAAACATTGACTTGAGAAAATTTTTTTAACTACTGGAATTTACAGTTTTAGATGTAATTAATGCTCTATAACTACCATGATTTTTTCACGTATGCATCCAGTCGAAATGTCCACGAATCGTCAACGCTGCATCCGGAAGCTCCGTTGCGACCTATCGTCTTTTTCGTCACTGACGTCGAAGCGACGTATCGAATTTGAAGCCTGCGAAGAACATATACATATATGTACGTGTTTACGAAATTGGATGAACGATTATTCGTTCGATGACAGAAACGGAAGAAAAAAAGGGAGAAAAATCATTCCAACGGTGCTCCGCTATATTGTGAATATTTGAGGGTAAAATGCGAAAAAAAATATTCAATTTTTGGACACCAAGTGGAAGACATCCACGTGATTACATTAACGATGAGAAATAATTCGACGTGTTAGTTTCTTACGATGTTTTTATCTCGTGTATTAGATCTTTATATATACATATATGTATAGATCCATAGACGTATACAATACCTGTACGTATATACAGGAATGCAAAATATATACGTGAGCTACGCCCCCCCTCCCTCCGCCCATCCCCCATATAGCGTGTAACGTGATGTATTTATGTGAATTTTATCATTTTATTAAGAACGAATGTATGCCGTATAATTAAATAAAGAGGGAAAGAATACACATACATATATATTATAGGTCCCGCGTATGGCGTTTTATTTCATGAGATACTGAACTTTTTCAAGTTATCATGATCCAATAAAAAATGTAAAGTGTAATCAATAAAGAATTTTGCCTAATAATCTAAGAATGTTTATTACCCGGTGATATGAAGAAACATATATATATATATA
>NW_017259206.1:291249-292424 GCF_001594045.1 Atta colombica
AGAGAGAGAGAGAGAGAGAAAGAGAGGAGAGAGACTGCGCATGTGTTTTTTTTCTGTTACCGTCGAAATCGCCCGTACAATTTAAACTATCACCCTGGGTCGTTCCTAATTCTCTGTACTATGTTTTTATCGACAGACTCAGAAATGGATGTAGCTACGTAGTATATAGTTCCCAAACCGAAAATGGGTATATTCTGTCTTTTCTGGTGCAACTGGGTGCTACTCGCTACCATCCAAACTTCAAAAACAGTCCAAACTCCAAGTCACTCAGCCACACTCAGCCGGCAGGTGGCAGCATCGAACGTGACGAATAATGACGAGCAAATACGTCAAGCGATATATTATAAATAAAGAATATAAGGTAGATAATAATTTTTTGTGATCAGCGTGTAAATACGCTCCATTTTTGTTGCTCGGATCTAAAATTCTTCATGTAAATTGTGTTTGCGACTTAACGATGAACTGCTGTTCGTGATGGTCAGTAACACAGTAATCGTGCTCGTCTTGTGGTGCAAGCAAGAACCAAAAGGTTTCCTGCTAGCCAAAACCAATCGATTCACGAATGCATAACTTGCGAAACGTTACTTCCAGATGCTCTGCATTAAACACGGCAGGAGGCATAGCGTTGCTGTCTCGTTGCTGTTTAATCTGATTCCGAGGGCTCTTTACTCGCGTCGCAGTGATCGGAGCACGAGTTCCTACAAGATCGTCAAATCTAATGGCGATTCCTTGGACGGTGAGTAACCTGGATTGTTCATCACATCAGTCATTCGTTGTATCATCAGAATGAAAGAATGTTGCGGGATTTATACTGCGAGAACTCGCGTATAAATTTTGAGTATTTATTTCGAACACCTACTTTAATTTTGATGAAATTAGGCTCATTCAACACGTTTTTGCATAAAAACGAAAAAATCTGGCAGAAAGAAGTGTCGCTTTGAACCGAGATATTAATCGTTAAAGTTGATGACTATTCAGGTTAGGAAATCTGTCACAATCGTGAAAAAGACCATTCTCTGTTCTTCTTACGTGAAAAGTATAATTGTAAATCCATATGGAATCATTCAAGGGTTATTAAGAACGATGTCACGCAAAACGAGATTTAATTTTTAAAAATTGACTTTGTTTTTAAAGGCGAGCGAGACGAATATATATTATATGTATATATATATATA